>NW_021836289.1:0-215792 GCF_006345805.1 Octopus sinensis
AACTTAACTAAATAGCTAATATTTTTACGCCAAATTTCTTCTGATTGCGCTGTCAATGTTTGTAATTGTGTTAATTATTGTGCTAATGTGGTTTCAACTATCAAGTGTTTTTCAAAATCAGTTAATTGCACACTCTATTCAAGGTCGTGCGTCATTGGTGGTAAATTGTGTTAATGATTGTGCTAATGCTGGTTTCAACTATCAAAGTGGTTTTTCAAAATCTGTTAATGCACACTCTATCAAATCGTGCATCTGTGATTGCACATTCTGTCAAAGTCAAATATGATATAGCTTTAATTTTGATTCATGGTCGAAATGATATATGCATTTATTTTAAAGCGAAAAACATAGGATGAATTGAATTCTTATCGCGAATAATTGGGAGTTCATCATTGTTAATATTCTCCGCTGTCGTTTTCATCATCAATATCTCTTAATACGTGAGATTTTTGCCTTGAAGGTTTTAATGGACCTCTCATGATGTCGAGGACATTCGCGTTGTCATTTTAATCAAAATGCAGAAAATAATTTTTTGATTTTTTGGGGGGGAAGGTTTTAGGACTTCATCATGTAAGTCGAGGACATTGTAGTTTGTTCATTTTTAACCAACATGCAGAAAATTTTTTTTAATTTTTTTTGGGGGGAAGGTTTTAAGGACTTAATCATTTAATTGAGGACATTGTGTTGTGTTCATTTTAACCAAAATGCAGAATTTTTTTTTTAATTTTTTGGGGGGGAAGGTTTTTAGGACTTCATCATGTAGTCGAGGACATGTATTGTTCATTTTAAAAACCAAATGCAGAAATTTTTTTTTTAATTTTTTTTGGGGGGGAAGGTTTTAGGACTCATCATGTAAGTCGAGGACATTGTAGTTGTGTTCATTTTAACCAAAATGCAAAATTTTTTTTTAATTTTTTTTTTTTGGGGGAAGGTTTAAGGACTTCCATCATTTAAGTCGAGACATTGTAGTTGTTCATTTTAACCACCATGCAGAAAATTTTTTTTATATTTTTTTTGGGGGGGAAGGTTTTAAGACTTCATCATGTAAGTCGAGGACATTGTAGTTGTTCATTTTAACCAACATGCAAAATTTGTTTTAATTTTTTTTGGGGAAGGTTTAAGGACCTCATCATGTCAGTCGAGGACATTGTAGTTGTTCATTTTACCAAAATGCAGAAAATTTTTTTTTAATTTTTTTGTGGGGGGAAGGTTTTTAAGACTTCAAATTTAAGTCGAGGACATTGTAGTTGTTCATTTTAACCAAAATGCAGAAAATTTTTTTTTAATTTTTTTGGGGGGGAAGGGTTTTAAGGACTTCATCATGTAAGTCGAGGACATTGTAGTTGTTTCCTTTTAAACCAAAATGCAGAAAATTTTTTTTAATTTTTTTTTGGGGGGGAAGTTTTTACGGACCTCATCATGTAATCGAGGACATCGTATTGCCCAATTTGAAGTTTGGTGTGCACACACAGACAGACAGACAGACGACCACCCATCGACAGACAGACACACAGACAGACACAACCATACCATTTTATTATTAAGATTTGACCCTTTTGATGCGCAGCTAGAGTATTGCATCTTTTTCCTTTTTGTGATCTTCCTCCTATCTTGCTGATATGGCTAGAGTAGTAAACTTCTTTAATGTATAAAAGCTTAGATCGAGCGATACCTGATTTTGAAATTGATAATTGCAAAAAATGTAATCAAATATTTATTTTATTCCACGAAGGGTAATTTGTTATCGTCTTCGATGCATGATATAAAAAAGTCGAAATATTCTTTTTTTGAACTTTTATATAATTTCCACTTCTTGTGTCAGGTTAACTCCATCAATTATCCAACGATATGCTGTTGTTCTTGAATACAATAGTTAGAAATTAAGTGCTAATATTTATTTTTCAGATAAACAGTTAATTTTGATCTAAACGATTTTTTCAACTAAACGCTGTTTAGTATTTTTCGAAGATATAAAATCATTTAATTTTTTAGGGTAAGGGTTAAACTGTATTCCTGTAATCTATATTTGGTGAATCTATATTTTCTGATGCATATTCTCCTTGCATCTATGCTTAGCTAAGGATAGCTGTCTTCTTTAAATTGTTAAAATTGTTTAGTTTAAAATGGCTTTGATAAGAGTGGCATTCCAATTTGTATTCTATCCAGGATTAAATTTGTAAAATCTATAAGAATTAAAAAAATTAACTAATAACTCAAAAATTCTAATTAATTTTATTCTAAAAAAATATTAAGTTTTGTTTTATTAAAGTTTGATAAGTTTCTAAATACTATTAAATATATTTTTAATACATTTATATCCTGTTAAAAAACGTAGATGAACGATAAGACGAATTACAGCAATAATGATTATGAGCTTGAAAAAACGGATACTCTAGACAAGGAAAATTATAGCAATAGCGGAGGATACAGCACCAGCAGTTTAATTTTGACACAAAGTTATAGACAGCATCAATTATTTGTATTGCCAGGCAAGTTCAGCAGGATATGATGAATTTCTGCTATAAAAACTGCATCAAGGTGATCCATTTAACTGACGAACACATTTTTATTGAAATCGATGTGAATTTAATTCAAAATAATACACAAGTAACACCACCGGACAATCCCTGTTGTTCATGTATTGTGATCAATTCAGCATTCAAGAAACAAAATATTTTCTTTCTGTTATCTAAAAAAATATGGAAGGAAAGTAAATTTCTTGTAGTGTTTTAGGAATGGATTGACATGGATCTCGGTGTATTTAAACAATTTTCTAAAAGTATAAAATGTTCATTTTATGCTAGAACGAGTCGAAAAAATGATTTTCTATTTCGAAGTTAAGTACTACGTCTTAATATACAGCAAGTTTCAGATGAAACTACTCGGTTGGTAAATTGATACTTATTTGTAGTAAATGATTTTTTTGCAAGTCCGTAAAATATTTTGAATGAAAAGTTTAATCATATTTCTAAACTAAATTAAAGAATTGAAACATCTCTCAACGTACAAACTTATTTGAGCGCTTACGCCATTCAGAGCGAATACGGCGACTGTCCTTCGAATGCAGATAAGTCATATGACGACTGCCTTTCCAAAAACACATTAATGCAGTACATTGAAAAAGACCAAATTATGTCATTTCATACTTTACTGAGGTTTTAGATTAAGTTGATCTGATTACTTAGAGGCATTACTAGGGCCGATGCATTGATCACGTATTTTGAAAATCGCTGAAAAGCTTCCGCACTATGGAACAACTTTCTATCCTGCAATAGTTTCGTATTTTCAGACTAAATTAAAGATTTCAAAAATGACGGGAAAAATTGGCGTAAATTCAACTGGAATTTTAGTTTATGTTCAAAATATCCGTCTTTTTTTTTCTTTCTATGGCCTGAATATTAAAATTTGAAGCACGGGGAAATAATTTTTCATTAAAACAAGAACATATAATTTGAATAACATTGTTCATATTTTTGAACTTCAAAATTGGTCTAATGCAAATAAACTAATGAAGTATACGAAAATATCCATCAATTTTTCAGGTATTATACAATGATTATTTTAGATTGTATCGAACTGCAGATTCGTGGGAACATTCAAAATCATTTTTCACCATGAAGTCATCGGCTCCGACGTTAGGTGGGACTATGACAACAAAAAGTAAACAAAAAAATGAAGAAAAATAAATACAGTATGTAAAAATATAATACATATAGAAAATTACTTTTCTTTAAACAAGACGTGGCTGGTAAATATTATTTTATGACACCTGATTTAGAGCAAAATGTCATTAAATAAAAGTTTGAATAAACAATCGGTTGCTCCATTCATCTCAAGTGAAAACAAAATGAGTATTCGCAAGTTGATGAAACAACTACCGAAAACAATTATGAACATGTTGAAATACCATATTATTCAAATTTGAAACTGGACAGTTCATCATATAACACCAAGGTATTAGAATGTTTAATAATGAATATAGAAATTAATTGAAGCCGTAAAAAAAGCTTGTAATTGTCTTAGTACCGCATGTGTCACTAAGATATTTGAATAAATACGTTATGTCTCAATTAAAATGGAAAATTAATTTACTAACAAAATTTTCAATATTATTTTTTGACTAAACTAGCTTAGCAGTAATCGTGATTAGTATTGGAAATTTAATTTATTAATATTCGGATGTCGGATTTCTGTTGTGTCCAAAAGATAATATTTTCAAACATTAAATAAGAACAGGGCGTATAATAACACACATTTTTAAAGAAACCAAAAGTTTAACACCGCCCCTAAGAACCGCCTTAAAATAATCGATTGTATGTTTCACAGTCCTAAACATTCGGCCTCTGTATTTGAGACCCATCCAGGTGGCGGAAATGTATTCCTTTCGCACTTTATTGTGAACAAGATAACAAATAACAGCTCGGCATGGATTGTCTTTTAATAAACTTAGTCCATAAGGAATTCTAGATGATTATACTGGACTAACCTCGCAGGCTGCTTCTTCTTCTCTACCAACAAGTACCTCTCCATCTGACGATCATCCCCATCCAAGTAATATTGGAAATTAACAATCTCCCGAATATAAATCGCAATCGACTGCACATATCGAGCTATTATTTCGTCCAAGTCCTCAAATACCTGAAAGATCACTACACAAAAAACCTCTCCGTCTATTTTAAGTACTTTCCCTAATCCCAAGTCCGAACTGTTCTTTTCAGATTCCACAATATCAACATGCGAATATATATCGTCAGCCACTTTCCAGGACAGTGTCAGATGATCGACTCCCTTCGAACATTACCAAGCTTAACTCTACTTTGCTACTAGGCCGAAAAATGCAATCCCCGTTGTCCATATTCTTGTTAACTGGCAACACATTTTGTACGCAACGTGCTTATAATTCGGGTGCATTATCGGGCGGGGGACGTATGTCTCTACACGTCAATAAACCAGACCAACTCCCAACAGTCTTCTTTCTACGTTCGGCTCGTCTATTCCTATCAATCCTCTCTGACTCATAATCGAAATGCTCGTCTTTCCTAACTTTGTACTTTCCAGACAAGTCATTAAGGTCAGAAGACCTACAAACCAACTCACATTGGAGTTTGAAATAATCCAATTTGGATATTCTAGCAGACAACACAGAACCAATCTAGATATAGTATTATTCAGTACCTGAATCGTCTCCAAAGTGTCATACTTCTTATCACTCACGTATCTGCCGTGGATAAAACCTGTGAGTCCATTGTCAAATGCCACTCGCAGACCAATAGCAGTTCCCGGACACTTGTCCTGATCGAAGTGAGACCACACGTCATCAATTGCTTCAAATGTACTCTTCAGGCAATATGGGCATTCCCATAGACCCGTCTCCTGATTCCTCCGTGGGTGAGCTCCTTCTATCTGCTGAGAAGTCGGCCTCCGTCTTGCATATCCAATCACACGACATACCACCAGTTTTCCTACCGTTTATTATAAAACACTCCACCAATGTGCAATGTTTCGGGAGTCTCCTTTAATAATGTAAAAAACCGCTCTTTGGTCGAAATTGGTCAAATGACATTTTTGAGAGTTCTACACTCAACTGTTCCCTAATATCAAGTAGGTGTTGATTTTGTTGCCAAAATTCTAGAATATAATAAAATTTGAACTTGTTTGGCTATTCGTCACTGAATGCTTCCAAATCAAGATCCTTAAGCTTGTCTTTGGCCGTGATAAGTTCATCAATGATGACAGAACTGTCCATATCGCTGGCATCTTCATAGTCCAATGCATCAATCGCCATCTTTCTCGCCCAGTGATATACTTCCGGGTGTATCCTAAAGTAATCCAGCGGTTCAAATTGAGTGGAATAAACTAATCATAATCCCCATTAACACCACCGATTGCTCACACAGTAGTACTGATCCACCAATAAGAACCCAGCACAGTTCACAAACACGATGGGACCAATACGGTAGTTAGTCACCAGTTCAATTCGTGAGATTATATCTTTGTACTCATCCTTGTGCATTACACTCCTTGCAATACCTTCATTATAACTGGGCCTTTATTGGACCAAGCCCTGACACGAATTGGAGAATATTTTTAGTATGTGGGTAATGACGGACCCGGTTTACATCAACACCAGTCAAACTCACCGCATCAATTACTTCACGTTGTAATTCTCGACTCAGAATATCCGACTCGACATTATTCTGCAGTGGGTCGTAACAGAATGATAGGAAATCGTCGTTCTTGTTGATTAATTGAGCATATTCGGCCAGTGGATCAACCAACAATCTGCCCATTGAGATAGCCTCTCTCAGAAGAATGGGATATTCAGGATAATCAGTCTATTTACATCACAAGTTTTGCTTATACACGCCCCTTCGTTGATTTGGAATATATCTTTGCCAATTCGTTACTAAATAGTTCCACGTCAACTGAATGTTCGCTATCCAGTACTAATGAATGGATATCCTCCACCACGAATGTTGCCAGTCTAAAATAAGCCACTCTCATACACCTGTCCTCAGTCGACACTATTATCAGAGATGGCTTGTGCTTGTCGATAAAACTGCGTAATTTGACCAATGAAGCTTTCTACAAATTAATGATCACTATTACTTTGAGACAGAATAGACTATTTCTGCCCTCCACTAGACTCGCCAGTTTAATATACTCCTCCACTTCACCGTCCTTATGTTTAATCACTCCAAATGATGCCATGCCACTACATTAAGACAACAACAACCAACCGAGATGATGAATAAGACACTGATAACACATTCTGGTCTGTCTTTCTATTTGGGCGGTACCCGAAATACGGCCATTTCCCAATAATCGACCTCAGTCTGCTTCGACATTTCTAAATATTAGCAACAGTCAAACTGAGATCATTGCGTTGGATGCTTCACTTAAAAGGCGATCCTTAACTTCTTTCACTATGAGGGGATATATGCTCTTATAGAATGAGCCGAGTATGTCATTTATCATGCTTTTATCACCCTTCACTCTCCCCTGTTGAGATTATAGTCACTCACCAACTTTAATAAAACACGAATCCAGTCGTTGGAGCAATTCAAATCATCAATGTTGAAAGATATCGACATTTTTAAAAGCCGTCCTTCTCTGCTGTCAGTAAATGGAGATAACAATCGTCCACCAATTCACACACGGGCTTGTCTTTCAAATACATCATCGAATAACAGGCATGCCCTTCATCCAGCTCCTACAATATATTCCCATTTGTTACCTTTAATCCAGCATTTGTCGGTCGGACAGTCAAAGTAGCACAGCTGTGGAGAATTTTTCTCAAATAATCAGTCAAATCTGGTTCAACCGACATCTCCATTGCAACCATGTAAGCCAACGCCTCCATTACTTGCTTTGTCGACTCATAACGATTTCCGACAAAGCGTTCAGCCATTTCGACCCATAGTCTGAGTGTCAGGATCACGTTGGAGAGGAAGACAGTTAATAATATCAGAAGATAATTTTGTACAAGACATTTCACAAGCCAAAAGAATGCTTCCTAAATGAGAGTAAGTTGAATACACCACCAAGTCCATCGTCTACACAAATACGATAACAACTGCGGGATAGAGCAGGCTTGTGGAGTAACGTGTCTCCACTCGAAAAATACTCCTTCATCGACTCCAACTCATGTCCGTAATAAAACATGAAATATCGATGATAATCTTTCAACACCAACTCACTGTCGGCCTTCTCCAGACTCACGATTAATGACATAATATACCCATCAAGCACATTTTCTGTGATTTTCTGATAGTAATGGGAAGAACCAGCATATTTGAACTCCCCAAATTCCTTCATTCTCTTAAAAGTGAAAGAAGCGACTCTTTGAATGAGCGGAAGTGACACCACTACAATAAACAAACCACACACCTTCTCATCCCAGTCATAAATCAACCACAAATCGGCAACTTCAAGGACTGGCAAAAAGTACTCCTTTCTGAACGTTGCAATGAAGGGAACCTAATACTTAAAATCACTCAAACTTCTGATTTGTCATTTCTAATCAATTGTAGGCAAGCCTGTATTTTCGCAGTCACTTCCTCGCTTGGATACGAACAAATCCGACTAAGCGATGTCTTTTGATTGTCTACTCATATTCCAAGATAAAATGACCTGAGAAGAAAGAGGACGGACACAAAACGAGTTTCTATAAATCCAGCCTGCTTCTGACTCCAATTCTTCGGGGTGGCGTCGGACACAGGAACTGACCTCGCCTAAAAATATCAGGAAATCTCAACTTGGAATCTTTCTGGCATGTCCATATTCCGAATTGTGTGTTCTTTGGTCGATTTATAAACCATTTCCTTCTCTTCGTTACAAAACTAGCAAAACTAGAGAAAACAAACCAAACCGTGTCTCTCTCATCATCGGAGTAATAATCCACGGCAAAAATCTTCTGAGCCTCGTCTAGAGCACTAAAGTCACAAAATCACGAATCAACGGATCGTCCGTGTAGATTCTCCGTGAATTCGACTTTCCGCGATCATCGTCGACAATAAAGTCGTCCATTTCTACGGAAATGAGTACAACACAGACCATCTAGTTCGGAATCACATTCATTTGGTCGAGATTTTCGATCGTTTGTGGATTTTTCTGATTTTCGAATATGTCTTTGATCTCCTTCTTCGTCTTCTGAGACAAATTTGACTCTTTTCTTTTGAGCCTTTTCTACGAATTTGGCTGGGTTGACAAGACGAACTTTTCGATTGAACTTTTTGCCAGTGTTTTGTTCGATTATTTCAATATCATCGTCGTCGATTGAGTCCAACAAGTCGTCGCTGGACAATTCTTGTGATTGAGACTCGTATTCTTCAATTTCGTCGTCGTTTATTAGATCTTTCATCTCTTCGCGGATTTTCTCGTCGTCTATTGATGTCTAGTTTTCTGATTACCCTCCTCCTCTTCTTCGCTGCTTGAATAAACTCTTCTTCGTTTGCCACTTTGAGAGTATGTCTCACTTTGTTCATCGTAGGATTCTGAAGCTTCTGCGTCGATAAAATCTTCGATTCTTGAAATTTAACAAATTCAAGCACCTCATCAATATTAGCAAATCAAAGCCTAGAATTTATTATTTATTTAGAATCATTTATTATAAATTTAATACAATTATATTAAAAAATGACTTTAATGGATTTTTAATTCTTTTCTGTTAAAATTTTATGGCGTTAAGTTCGACATCGAGATTTTGAAAGCATTTGTTAGAACACTTACGAATTCCACTATTACTCTGTTTTCTTGATTTTAACGCGCAATCGAAAATAACACGCAAATAAATTTTGGTCCAAAACATTCGGTAAAACGCAGTATTGCGCATCTTAACTTTCCCGCTGACGAAATTCAGAAATTTTATCTTTTTTTCGTCGCTTCACGATTGTTTTGTTCAGAACCGGATTGAGAAATCTTAGATAGAAAGGGTATGCTTATGATGTTTTATGCTGTTAAAGAAAAATATTTTTTTTTTGAAACAAAAAATTAGAGAAGAGAAGTTAACTAAACTAGATGAGTCGCCGAGCGGATGGACAGGCAATTTCCACGTAATATCGCGAACGATATCCGCTGAAAAAGCCAGCTCGTTTCACGACTGTCGTGGCTCCTCCTCGAGATGATTGAACCAATCTCTGAGAGGAGTTTGAGGCTTTGGGTCCAATTATCCCACTGGTCTCGAAAGCCAGGGGAATGAAGCAGCAGGTATCGGTCAAAGAGGCATATTTAGCGGCAAGGCTAGATGCAGATCCAGGACGAGAAGCGGAGTCGACCAACGATGAAGGAGAAAATGAGTCTACGCAGGTAACATCCCACACGAGTGCCATTCCCTTCCTGAACGGGAATAAGGTCGACCCGTCAGGGCGTTTTCCATCTCCACGGTCTAGTCCTATCGGTTCTAACATCGAGGGAAATCCAGCGGCGTTAAGCGCGCGCTTCACAACGTCATTTAATGAGGCGTGCCTGGGGATCCTGCCGGCACTGAGGCGACAAGAGAGAGGGTGTAAACCTCTCCTGTCAATGAGTTGTCCACATCTGCAATGGTGCGGCTGGCAAATCTCTATGCCAAGCCGTAAACAGATTCCGATGCGGACAGATTCGTCGTCCAGCAACATTCCAGCAGAGGAAATCGGCAAAGCGTCAAGCCAATCGCCCGAGTGGGGTTGACAGGCACAATTGATGCTTGCCAACTGAAATTGGTCAGCACGTAGGCGGATATCTTCGAGTACATGGGAGCAATGTATATCATCCCAGTTCTTTTGAACTGAAGGGACGTCCGGGATTTTAAGCCCACGAGAAATCCACATGTTGACACCCGCCGTATATTCCACCAACTCGGGCTGTTCAGGGGAGGGGAAGAGAACAGAGTTGAAGGAACTGGCAGAAGCAGACAATGAGGAAAAGTAACAGGGGAGGGATAAATCAACACAGGAACGAATGCCGATGCCCCCGTAACGAATAGGTAAATTAACCCGTCGCATGTCTGAAGGTTTGAATTTGATGTTTACGAGAAGCTCAAGAGCTTTGGAGACCATGTTGTCGAGACAAGACAAGTGATTTTGTTCAAGAAAGCAGGGCGATGAGCGCATGAGATAAGTTAGCTTCGGTATAAAGAGATAGTTCTTGAGCAAGAAAAGGCCTAAATGGGACTCCAGTTTGGAAATGCGGGAGATTAGACTTTCCAATTCTTCGAGCCTGTCACATAAAGCCTTCTTAGTAGCCTTGCTATTGATTGGGAACCCAGAATGATAAGGTCATCAAGCTGGGTGATGCCCAGCCTTCAATATGGTGAGATAAGGTGGAAAAAATAAGTTTGAATTCCGAAGGGCTCGCAGACAAGCATATCAGCTCGGATTTAGATCCATTCAAAGCGAGCCCAATGGAGGCAAAACCAGAAATAATTTTTTCTATATCATTCCTGACGGTCTCCAAAGCCCCGCCGAGAGTAACATCATCGAGGTACAAATGTTTACCTCGGAGGACAATTGGCGGGCAATGTGATCAACACCGAGAGAGAATAAAGGGGCCCAAGAGGGTCGCCTTGTTGAATGCCAGTTTCGGACATAATAACATTGTCGGCAAACAAGAGACAGCTGGGGGAGGCGTAAGACAGATGGACAATCGGTATAAGGCAGGAAACGACATCGGACAGTTTCAAGGATATGATCGCGCCGAATCGAGTTGAACGCGTTTTTGACATCAATTTTAAGGAGGAATGGGATTTCAGTACATTTTGCAGAAGACAGCTGCCGTATGCCATGGGCGGCTGCTTCGCAGGCTCCTTTCACGCCCACGCCCAGTTGAATTGGCATAAGCTTTGCACTTGCTTCCGGAACCACTGATTGACAAATAATTTTAGCAGCAAGGCGTCTGAAGATGTTGCCCACAGCGATAGGCCGTACGCCACCATCACTTTTGTTAAGAGCAGTCAGATTTGCAGAAAAGAGTACGTCCCTAGCGAACGGAGGGATCGTACCAGAGATGATTCTTAAGCAGAGGGAAGTGATGGCCAACAATAAACGTCTTCCACCCTCTGCAGTCACAGGGAAATCAGATCTTTTATATGAATCGGTTTCAAGCCATCGATACCCCCACTGCTACTGAATGGGAAAGAGCCGAGGGCGGCAGTTACTTCCGTCGAAGAGACGGGATATATAGAATCAGTCTCCGGATCTGGATTTCTGGTAAGTCATCCGGGGCCCGGGTGTTTAGAGCGCAATTGGTCGAGAATTTTGTCAGAAGGGGGGGCAATTGTGGTGTTCGAGGAAATAACACGTACTGCACTCCGAACGTCGCCTTGCATAAGCTTGCTGCGAACCATTCGAGAAATGTCCTGAGTGCTCAGAATTGGACGAGGGATCCTTTCAGAAGCATCAAGGGAAAAATAGCTCATATCAAATTCTGAATTGTTGAAAAACTCGCAGTTTGTTTTAATTTGCTGCGAGACGGACAAGCGGTCACCACGAAGAGTGCCGTTTAAAGGGCTGCCCAGACAGACAGGGACAAATGAGAGAAACTTGAGCCAATCGCTCCAAGAATTCGAGGCCAGAGCCCGCTCAATAGCCAGAGCCAAGAGTTAGCAACTTGGATCCTGGCCGATTTAGAATGCGTGACGGGATAAACTTCGATTTCCGGAAACGAGACAAAAGTACGAGGAATTCGCTAGCTTTGGAACAAGACAGGTCCTTGGGTATTTTGGGAAGAGTTGGGGCCTCGATGTACAGAGGAGTAGAAGAGCAGCGAAAACATTTCCAGTTTGCGATGCTTGCCGAGCTGATCTTCGATAAGCCGACACAGAGAGGTGGAAGTAGAGTTGGCACGAAGAACAATACCTTCCCTTTTTCCGAGGGCACGTAAGTTCGCACTTGCTGCAGGGAGACATAGGATCAGAAAAGAATAAACAGAGAATAATTATTAGATAGATGACAATTACAACAATGGATTATTGAATACCAAATTACAAAAGAACAAATGAAAAGAAAAAGTGCACCACCAACAACGTGCCAAAAATTCTGTTCTTGAGAAAAAATATTGGCCTTGACCATTTTTCTTCATTGCCATTCCACTTTCCAGCTTATTAATGCAGGATTGTAATGTTGGTGAAGCTTAAAGATCTTCAATTTTTATGTATTTTGAATTAAAAGTTGAAAATTGCACAATTTTCGTGCGTCAAAGTGAGTTTGACAAACTTTTTCACTCGAAAATTTTTAATTTAGGAAAGAAGAGAAATATTTATTTAAACAATTTTAGGTTCATTTGAGGAAATTTACTCTATTTATAAATGTAAACAAATCGTGGATATTTCTATATACAGTGAACAAAAATAAAAACTAAACATGCTTTTTCTTATAATTTACAATGGGACAACATTGCAAATATTCTCAAATTTATTCTTTACATAAATTACAGTATTTTACATTTTTTAGTTTTTTTGATAAATATATATGCCCTTTTTATGAAATCGAAAATTCAAAACTAAAAAACTGCGTATTGGTTGAGCAACATGATTAGAGCCACTTTGAATAAGAGGTCAGAACAACATTTTAGCGGGTATTGAATTCTCATTAGAACCTCTGACATCGTGACTTTATCGTCAGAGATAGTTCATAGATCGTAGTCTTTAATACCCTGTTGAGATTATAAATAAAGAAGCAAGTTATTCTAGACATTATAATTGTATTTAACATAATTATGGATATGTTCTGGGAATGATTACCAAATATTTAACTGCAGCATTCCATACAAATTCTTAGTTAAATAAATATAACAAAATGACTATGATGCAACTCGATCTTTGTTTCCATGATAAAAACAGAATCTCTTAGCTAACGAGACTTTAAAAAGTATATGTATTTCATAGGAAATTTATGACTGTTTAAAAACCAACGTAATTTGTAAAATATGCATCCAAAAATAAAATTTTTCATATGTATTAAACCATCCAAAACAATAATTTTCTATAAAAACTTACAAAATAACAATTTTATGAAAAAATCATCTAAGAGAAAATACGAGCTTCCGACTGTTCAACGACCGAAAGCACCTGGAAATCCTCGCCTCAGTGGATGCTAATATAAAGAGCACACAACATACCAATACTATTATCAATCCAATCCATCGACTTGATCAAGGCAGATAAAACCTTCCTCACATTAAAATCCTACAAATCAAAAACAGGGCCAAACCACACTGTCGGGGCAATCATTGTCATTTATCCTCATCACATTCTCAATATGATCGACATCCTTGGAGTAACCCCCAATCTTATTCTCAATGTCCTCCATCATTTGATACCTACATCACCTCACTCAACTACAAATATGTCTTGGATGTGCTCGACTTGTTCATTTTGGACACACTCACTTCGATCGAGTCCATCAACCTCTCCAGCATTTCCTGAGTATTCGAAACAAATTTGAGTTCGCTGTTTATATCCCCACACAATTCTCAATTTCACTCAACTTGGTCTCCATTTCAGTCAACTTGGATATTACGTAATCACACAATACTTTTTCGTCATCCTCAATCAACTGGAAGTCAATCTCATTCAGTCGCTTTAATTTTTCATCAAAGATCTGCTTTTAGAACTCAATTGCCTTATTCTCGTCTCCAAATATGCCTCCAGTTGATAATAATTCATGTTTTCGAAACTAAAATCCCTCAAAAAACTCACCTCATTTGTGTTTGGCCTGGACTATCTGAATGAATTTGCCTATAATTGTATCAAACCTCACAATACGTTTGAAAATCGGCAGTGGAACATGATTTAGGCACATTAGGCTCAATATTTGGTAAGGAGGTAGGCAAGGTCGATGATTGAGGGACTCCACTCTCACCAGAAGCTGGGAAGGAGGCCAAATTTGATTCAAATGTAACAGTTGATTGAACTGGGACAGAAATTGGAGCTGCAGTGGTTGAAAGCTCCGAACTTTGGCCTGATTGTTGTGAATATATAAAGATATACTGAAAGGTTGAGAATAAGAAGAGACAGATGGAATAATCGAGATTGGTTGTGTGGCTGAAGTAGTGAACATTGCTGATGTCTGGAGGGAAGGAATTTGAGATGAAGGAGTAGAAGAAAGAAAAGTTGTTTGGGTAATTCCAGGGGAATTCGAGTGCTGGGTAGAAAACAATGGAGCATTTGAAATGACTTGTGAGGTGATATTTTCTGATATATTTGGAATTCCTTGTTGGGAGGTCACAGCTGATGGAATATTGAATAGGCCTTGTTGTGTGTCACAGTTGATGGGTTGCTGAATAGACTTGTTGGGATGTCCAAGTGATGGAATATTGAATAGACCTGTTGGGTGTCACAGTGATGGAATGTTAAATAGGCCCTGTTGGGAGGTCACAGTTGTGGAATGTTAAATAGACCTTGTTGGGAGGCCCAATTGTTGGAAT
Source organism: Octopus sinensis (assembly GCF_006345805.1). Classification (NCBI taxonomy): domain Eukaryota; kingdom Metazoa; phylum Mollusca; class Cephalopoda; order Octopoda; family Octopodidae; genus Octopus; species Octopus sinensis. The sequence goes on from NW_021836289.1 coordinate 14,905, forward strand.
ATTCGAAAATCCCAGTTGTTGAGAGTCACAATTGATGGAATGTTGAATAAACCTTGCTGGAAGTCACAGTTGATGGAATGTTAATAGGCCTTGCTGTGAGGTCGTAGTAGATGGAATGTTGAATAGGCCTTGTTGGGGGGTCCCAATTGATTGAATATTCGAAAAGCCTGTGTTGGATGTCGCATTGATGGAATGTTGAATAAACCTTGCTGGGAAGTCACAGTTGAATGGAATATTGAATAGCCTTGCTGTGAGGTCGCAGTTGATGGAATATTGAACAGACTTGTTTGGATGTCCAACTGATGGAATGTTGAATAGGCTTTGTTTGGGACGTTCCAGTTGTTTTTTTGTTTTTTGATGGAATATTGAATAGGCTTTGTTGGGAGTTTCCAGTTGATGGAATATTGAATAAGCCTTGTGGGAGGTTCCAGTTGATGGAATGTTGAATAGACCTTGTTGGGACGTTCCAGTTGATGGAATATTGAATAGGCCTTGTTGGGATGTCACAGTTGATGGAGTGTTGAATAGGCCTTGTTGTGAAGTATTTTGTCCTTGGATTGGGAAAGGAGCATTAAAAGATTGTTGACAGGTCACAATTCAAAGGGCTGTGAAATAATTGAATTGGTTTGTGCCCCCGAGTTAGGAAATGTTCCAAAAGATTGAGAAGTAAAACAGATTGACCCGTTGACTGAAAACTTTGATTTCCTTGACTTTAGGGTTCCAAAACTTCCTGTGGCCGGAGAAGTTGGAAATGCTTGATTTTGACCCCAAAGGCTCTGAGAATAGAAAATCCTTGTGATTGAGTTCCAATATTTTGAGATGTTTGGCCAAATATGCTTTGATTTTGAGACCCAAAAATCCTGTCTGAGTAGTTGCAGGGTTCCAAAAGAAGTATTTGAAAATAAGTTAGTTTGAGGCTGATTTCCGATAAAGCAGACGATTGAGATATATTTTGGTTAGGATTTTGATTATTACTCCAAGAAGAAAAATTCATTTGAAATAAAGTCTAATTTTAATTTACCAAAAAAAAAACCACACGTGATATTGACTATTATTTTAATATATTTTTTTTTGATTTTATTCCATAAATATCTGCATATTATATAAAAAATTTGTTCGATTTAAAGCTAATTATCCTCTCTTTATATCCTCTCTTTTTATTCACTTTCACACTGATTTTTTTTTTCGCAAAGAGCCCGATTTGGCTAAAAATCAATGCCTCAACTCAAGAGGAACTCTTATACTTGATCAACTTGACGGTCTGGTCATCCTCAACAACTCCTCATCCCATACCAGAACCCCGTCAAGATATGGCGACGCAATCTCCTCTCCCGACATCTCACTGTGTACTCCTATTCTGGCCTCCGTTACCTCCTGGAAGGTGGTTTATGACCTAACCAGTGACCATAACCCAATCATAATCGAGAATGCTCTAAAATCTAACATTGACCTACAACGCCGCTGTTACACTAACTACAAAAGAGCTTCCTGGGACGAATACCGCCTTGCCCTAGAAAACTCTCTGAACGATTTCAACATCAACAGCTTTCGCTCGACTGATGCAGCAGTCAATCACCTTAATGCTCTCATCATTTCCACCTCCAAAAAATTCATCCCCCAAGGAAAATTGAAAAGTTCCGCCCTAATTACAGCCACGAAGTGAAATCCCTCATAAAGACTCGCAACAAGCTGAAACAGACATCAAGGCACTCTGCCGATCCATTGAATTGGCTAACCTAAACAAACAAATCACCGCTGCCATTAACCTGCACGCAGATTCTAAGTGGACCGAATTTATCACCTCAATCGACTACAGATCTAACAGCTCCAAAATCTGGAAGACCCTGAAGGACATGAATGATCTGATTTATGAAAAGCCCAAGTCCCATGAATCTGCCACTTCTAACTCAAACATCCCACTGAATCCGGTTCAGGAGGCAAACTCGCTCATGAACTACTACGCCTCCTTAAGCCACAAAACCTCAACAAAAAACGATCGGAAGGTCGCCAAATCTCGGAGGAGCTTACCTCGCACGGAATCCTTACCGCCTTCACTGCAGACGAAGTTTCGCAGTGTATAAAAAACTCGAAGAATTCCCCCGCCACGGGCCTGACAACATTTCTATCCACCACCTTAAAAGACTTGGCCCTAACGCCATCAACGCTATAGTGTCTATTTTCAACAATTCCGTTGTAAAAAACGAAATTCCATCTCTTTGGAAAAAATCACGTATCATCCCGTTAATCAAACCGAACAAACCGGCTGGCATTCCAAGCTCCTACCGCCCAATCTCTCTTTTGTGCACGCTATCTAAAATCCTCGAAAGACTAATCCTTTCACGAGTCTCGAAGCACTTACCAACATCCCACACCCAACATGGCTTCAAACCACTGCACTCAACAACCACTCACTTAACAACGCTTTCCCAGTTCGTCCTGGACGGCTTCAATGAGAAGAGGCCCCCTAAACGAACAGTTCTAGCTTCCATCGACATATCTAAAGCTTTTGACAGCGTCCCCCGTTGCGGTCTCACCAAGAAATTTCTCACGACCGGCCTAGACTCAAACTACAAATCCTGGCTTGCTAACTTCTTATCGGGCCGCATGGGCTACGTCTCCCTCATGGACCATTGTTCCAAACAACGCTATCTTCCAAACGGGGTACCGCAGGGTCCGTGCTGTCTCCATCCCTGTTCAATCTTTACTTGCATGACTTCCCGGCAAACGACCCTAACAACTTGACACTATCTTACGCTGACGACATTATTATTGCCTCAAAACACGAAGACTACAAAGCTGCCTCCTTCAACCTTCAGCAACAACTCCACTCCGTTGAGAATTGGCTCAGAGAAAACAGGCTCGAGGCCTCGTCCTCCAAGTCCTCGGTCACCCTATTATCTTCCGACAGAAGACAATCAAACATACATCCCAACCTATCTCTCTTTGGCTCTGTTCTCCCACTATCAAACACCCCACTGTTCTCGGACTAACTAACTTCGACCCAACGATGTCCTTCAATAAACATGTCTCGAAGATCTCTGACAAGGCTAACAGGCGTACAAATATCCTGAAAGCAATAAGTGGTCACATCACTGGTGCGCAGAAACCACTTCTCAAACGTGTGTATAACAATACATTCGCCCTGTCCTAAGCTACGCGAGTCCGAGTTGGGCTCCCTGTCTATCTATGAGCTCCTCTTTGGCTCTCCAATCAATTCAAAACAAAGCCATGCGCATCATATCCGGGTGCCTGAAATCAACACCCATCGACCATCTGCACTGTGAAACCAACCTCCTCCCGATAGAGGAACATCTAAACATGAGAGGAGCACAATTCCTATTCGCTTCGCGAAAATTCTACCACCCTTGCACTGCCCTAAACACGCTAAATGACAACGGCCGTGCATTGAAGAACACGCCTGCCAAACTATACTCCCGGGTACTTGCCAAAATCAATGGCCTAAACCAATGTTCACAGCCAATGAAAAAAATCCACGACTTCATTTCAACGTCGTCCATTCTAAGGCTGAAGCCTAACTCTGTCCTCAACAAACTTCCTCCAGAAGTTCACCCCTCCGAAATGCTTCTGGAGCGTTCCGCTCAGATCAACCTTGCTCGTTTCCGCTCGGGCCACCACCACTCACTAAACTCCTACGCTCACTCATTGAACGCCGTGATCTCCCCGGTATGCAACCTCTGCTGTGCCGAAGATCACTCAACTGACCACCTTTTCGCTGCCCGTGTCTCCTCCCTGTCCGCAGGAAATTTGCTGTCCACTCCCCCGAGGTCCTTTGGAGCAACCCGCGAAGGCGCTGTTGTTTCTGCTAGCCGCCGGTCTCATACCCTAATGTGAGACCGGGGTTATGCAACAACAACAACAACACTGTCTTTATACAAATGACTGACTTGAAAGTAAATGTACCTTACTACTTTGTTATATCTTCTGACATGATCGTTGTTAAGTATTTTCCGGCATTGAGGTGCCTCACTTTCGAGACAATGTTTTCTTTCCATAGTCGATTAAAAATTTCTACATTTACATTTGACTAGTTGGAAATGAATTCTTTATAAACAAAACATTTAAGCACTATTAATTATTTTGAAACTTTTTTCCCTTAATTTTGTATTTAGATTAATTCGCTTACTGTAATTTAGAAATTATAATTAATTTGATATTTTACATTCATCCGACAATTATCACCAACTTTGGTAAGCCCGATCCTTTTTGATTACAACTAATTTAGATCACTGGTCTTGACCTATTATTTTAAATGTTAATAGTTCAGTTGTTTGGACGAAATTCTATTTAGACTTTTATCATTAATTTCCTTTTGTTAGATTTGATTTAGAACAGGGGTGTCAAACACTCGGCCCTCAGCGTACTTTGGCAAACATAAATGCGGTCTGATTTAATGGCTATAAAATACAAAAAAGGCCGAGTCTGTGATCGACTCCGATGGAATGGCAGCATCGTTTAGCCACGTCCCGATACTGGAGAGAGGGAGAGCATTCAGCCAACTGCCTGAGTGTTTTTAATTGTATTTTTAAATCGTGTTTTCAATGTCACGTGCTTCTTCTGGAATAAAAAAGAAACGCTCCTTGAAAGATGAACGGAGATTGTTTCAAGATAAATGGGAACTTCCTATTTTTGCACAAGACTTGTTTAAAGATATTTCATTAACAAAAAATACTGTTGCCGAGCACATTAATGAAATGGCATTGAATTTGAAACACCAATTAAAGTCTGATTTGTTAAAATTTGAATATTTTTCAATTGCAATTGATGAAACAGTCTAAGTCGTTAGAATTGCACAATTAGCAATTTTTTTAGAGCGTGTGATTCAGATTTTAATATTTATGCAGAATTTCTCGAACTGGTACCAATGCACGATACTACTACAAGTAAAGATATCTTTATAAAACTACTACAATTCTCTTTGATATGGTTTGATTTGAAAAGCGTGTATGTTTATGCACTGATGGTGCTCCGAATATGGTTGGACGACATGCTGGCGTTTCCGCCAAATTGCGAGCTGAAATAGAAAAGGTAAATCCGGGTCATCATTTGCTCATTTTCATTGTATTATTCATCAACATATTTGTGCTCAAAGATATTAAAATGGAAAATATTATTAGTTTGGTCACGAAAACGTAAACTATATCAGAGGTCATCCCCTCAACCACCGGCAGTTTAGTAACTGCTGACAGATATTAATAATCAGTTCAGCAATGCAGATGAAAGTTTACAAATGGAACTATTGGTAATCCAATCAGATTCTATACTTAAAGCTAAATATTTGGAGGTTGGAATACCTGCTTTCTTTCATATCTTCCTGGAAGTTTAAAAACTTTAAAATTTGCAAAAAAACATTGATATGTTTGGTTCGACATATGTGTGTAAACAGCTTTTTTCATTTATGAAAATGACAAAAACTGCTCAAAGAACAAGACTAACTGATGAACATTTATCATCTTTAATAAAAGTCTGAAACTACACGAATAGCTCAGCCTGACATATCAAAAATTGTATCTAAAAAAGATGTCAATCCTCTTAAAGCAGCTCTCACCAAAATTAAAGGGCGATGATTGAATAATTTAGTTTCTCTATTCTGGTTATTCATCATAATAATATCAGACTAATCTTCCCTTAATGAGAAATTTTTTAAATGGGGCCCTCAAAGCGAAATGAGTTTGACACTCCTAATATAGAATGTAGGAGAATGGCTCACAACCTACAACAATGTCTCTCTTGCCACTTCTACCACCATTCCTACCAAGAACGTTCTGACTTCCGTCAGTTCCAGAGATGTCATTGAAGTGGGCTGAAAATATTTCAGCCACCTCAGGTCCGAGACGAGGGTTCCATCAGAGCGTTTAGGGCGCACTGAATTTGCCTGCCCTTTCTCTGACAGGCTCTTCAACTGTTTCCAGAAGTCCGGGAAGCGAGCGTCTACGCTTCTGCAGGCCCGCTCCCACCGTGAACTTTCGAATTCACGAATTTCTCTTCGGATCTCCCTCTGAAGCCGGCTAATCCAGCCACGAAACCAAACACGGTTTTCCTTGTAAACGCATTTGTCCCGTAGTCTGGACAGCCGGCGCTTGAATTTAATTTTATTTAAAACCCGGTACGGGAGCGTGGAATGTGAATTACCCTGCACTGAGTTCTGTTTGAAATTATCTCGCATATAATCAGTCAGGGCAGTATTGATTCCGTTATCTAACGCCTCCAACTCATGTATGTTGGCAGAAATATTCCCCACCAGAAGTGAGGTCAACCTGCCGGCAATGAACCTCTCCAAGTTGGCCCAAGAACCCGACCGGAGGTCAAAGTATCATGGAACCCATTGAGGAACTGGCTCCCGGAGTTAGTGCAATAGAGGCAGATGATCGCTTCCGATATCGGGCAATAAAATTGTTTTACTAACCCAATTTAGCATTCCAGGACTGACCAGAGCAAGCCCTAGCCAATCTCGTCCGCCTCGGAGTCGATGTGGTTTGGCTCACTTGAAGATCGGACTTTCACAGATAGCATATCTCGACATCAATCAAAGAACCATCTCAGATCACTGTGTGCCCGTATAACAGAATGATGACCAATAATTAAAGCAACAATTAAGAGAAAAAGAATTTATTATGGAAATTAGTTAACCTTCCATGTCAATGCATTTAATTTTGGCCAATTCCGTCTTCTCGCATAAGTAAGGGGCGAGGAGGTTGCTAACCGACGGAAAGAGCAACATGGGATCCCACCATGTCCAAGAATTGGGGAATTTGCCAATGTAAAGGCTGCAGATTACCACATGTATCGCGAAAGTGGAGGCAATGTAGTCAAAGGACACCTGCGATCGCCCGATCGTGTTCCAGAAGACCAGCGCCCTACAAATACAGAAAATTGATACAAGGCAATCGAGGACATTAAATATGACATGAACACCGATAATGGAGTAAAGTCAAACATTCAAAGCCTGAGCTTAATTAACAACTGTTTACGTAAGGACTAAAAATCTGACTGAGTGACATGGGAAATTTGAACATAAGAGAGAAAATGAATAAATGAACGACAATGGATAGTATAGACTGAAGAGTAGTATTAAAGATCGCAGATCACCAAAGTTGGGTTGGTGTTAGGCCCTCACAAAATATTGTAGAAATTTCCGTAGCATACAACAAGAATTAATAAACTAATCGATTCCAACTAACAAATAAATACAATTTACTAAAATAGAATACAAAAATAAATTAAATAAATAGCTGTATTTCGACCTTGGATTTTCGGATCTTGAACTTGACGGAATTGCTTCCCCCCAATCGTGTGCTTGTTTACCGATTTAATTTCCAGATTTAAAGCAAAAATAATGTTTAGTTTAATCAGAAGAAAACAATGAGAACTGTCACATTATCGCCTCCGAGTCGTCTGACTGCTTCATGGACGACATTGTCACATACCCTCGAGGACTGGTCTGACTAAACGATCACGATGTAATTAGACTCCAATTTTTTTTACGACTTGATCTGCACTCAGACTCGTCCACAAACCATCACAAGCAATTACCAAGAATTTGTCTGTCTCCCTGTTGATGTTGTACTTTCGGACTTGTGGAAGAGCTGTCACTCCATATGCCTTGAAAACCCATCGCCGATCGACCGAGTCACTGCTAGTTTGCCTATCACTCGTCCATCTCTACAAATCAGTTCACAAACAAACTTAATGTTCCCCCCACATTTATGTATTCGAGTTCTTTCGCTGTAATCACTCGGACTGTGGTCGTTTGTGAGAGTCAGGGCAATCCAGTCGTCTTGTTCCTGTCGGGAGATGACTGCCTGAAATGAATCAGCAACCTAACCTTGCTATCCCCCACATGGGCTACATAAATGACGTCATTTAATATTAATACTGCAGTGGCAGTGCTCCCGTCCTTCCATTGGGGACTGTTCTTGCTTGCTTCGGTCATAAAGCTCGGTCTGTCTTGATGAAGGCTTCAATGAGTGACTGTTTGACTGTTTTGTCAGTCCACTCTGAACAGGTTGGGAGAGCAGTGGCAAGGTGAGTGTGGAGATGCTTCGCTGCGAACTGTGCGGCTCGAGGACCCGAATGTCCATCATACACAGCATAGAAGCAGCTGTCGTTATGTCCGACGGTCTGGGAATACATTTTGAAGAGTACTTGGAGATGTGGAAGTGGTCGTAGAGGTCGTCGATTATTACATGTGCATCCTCCATTTCTCTGCGTTCCCCCTTGGTGGAGGACACTTTGCTTATAAGAAGGGACTCAGTTCGTGCACGTTTATTGGGAAACACTGATTCGCCACTTAGTGAGTGTTTTGATGCACACATGTTCAAACACTAAATAAATTAATTAATAGTTATTTAGATTCCGTTCTCGTATTAGTGCAAGGATAGGGAAATTTATGTCAACGCGGGGTCTAGATTCGGGGGCTACCTCCTCAACATGCATCCGTGTCTTGACTTGGCTTAAATGCTTTTTAAAGGTCTTCCGCAACATCATTGTCTGAATAATATGCTGTAACCCTGTCCTCCACTCCGACTGCCTCCAGATGATTCGTGAAGAATTTTGACATAATTCCGTCTCAGGTCATAACGACAGGGACGATCTTTACTTTCGCCTTGTGGATTGCTCCCAGTTTATTTGCCAGCAAGTCGTATTTGTGGAACTGTTCTACTTCGACCTGCTTGATACAATTTTTAAAATGATCCCCACCTTGATAAGTGTAATTGCTCAGTTTTTCGTGAACAAATATGTCGGTTTTGTTATTCGGATAACATTATTAGTCTGAAGGTTTGTGTCAACTCGATTTAAAATTTGTTGGTGATAACAGATTGAACTGAAGTATTTTAATTTTTTGACTTTTTAATTCCATATTGGCGACATAGATGCAGATGCGAGCATTTGATTACTTCGTTATGGCGTCTGAGATAGGGGCCGGTAAGCATTTGCCCACATCTGGTGATAAAGTGATCAACGTCTTTTTGGATGAGTTTCTAGTGGTAGCATTTATTTTCTCCGTTATTGAAAAGCAAGTTTCGGTCCTCCAGCTGGGACAGGCTTGTTTCAATCCATGGGGAATTGTTTCCGAGAATTAGCTATTCGCAGGCTTCATTAACTCAATTTCAGTATTCTTAGACATTGGAACAAAATAGAGTGTAAGGGTTTCTTTTTAATTTGTTTCCATATTTCTTATCAATCTGTAACTCTCCTCCTCCGGCTCAATATCAATTCGTCCAATATAATAGTTATAAAGGGAAATGTGTGCTCGTTTATTGCCTTGAACAAGTTGACTGAGCTTTACTTTATTTTTAGAACGTTGCTATTCTTATCTTCGAGGACCCCAGATATTGGTATCTATCCACACATCGAGTAACCAAGCTTTCATAGACAAAGACTTGACACTCGTCGCAGATTTTTTTAACGTTTCTTTCTAGCCTAGCTAGGTCAAAAACGATTAATTTTTTTTCACCATCATTTTCATTACGTCATTACGATGCGAAAATAACTCTAAAATTTTTCTATAGCGTTCATAAAAAGAAGATAGATATTTTTTTTTAACTTTTCCTAGTGTTCTATTTTCCAAATTTATATTGATTTTCCATTGCTATTCTTATCTTCGAGAACTCCCAGATATTAGTATCTATCCACCCATCGAGTAACCAAGCTTTCATAGACAGACTTGACACTCGTCACAGATTCTCCTTCAAAGACTACTACGCTCTCGCAGGACTACTAGTTGGGCCATGTTCCTACTACCCATAATTACAGGCCCACTACCCATCATTAATGGACTCTCTAAGCCGAATGCTCATCAGGAAATTCCCGAAAGTAATGATGAGCTCAATCCCTGACACATTCTTCGTGTTCCAAGTTGATTGTCTCCAACAAAACCATAAGCTTCGATATATTCCGATAGTTTGTTATTCACACACTTTGTCATCAGTGTATACAGGCTAGGTATGCACGTAACTGATTTCAGATTTTTGGGTGATTCATCACATCCATTTTTGGTATAAAATACGTAATTTTGATGTAAAACCAATCTTCGGGCGTATTGAATTGAATGTTTTATTTAGCACAAAACCGAGGAAACAATAACAAGTTATATGGTTAAGGAAACGGTCTTGTTGTGAAACTTAACAATGCCTCTTCGTATATTCATCTTTTATTATTTTCCATATCTCCTCGCAAAGGGGTCCACGGACATCAGTAAAGCTCTTTATAAAAAAAAGTTTTAAACTCCATCGCAGCCGCTTGTAAACCCTTTTTTTTCTTCGAACTTAATCTCATCTATGAGTAAAAAGGCAATCCGATCGAACTCTCCTAATTCCGAGAACATAATGGACCACATTATCTACGGTATTTTCTTTTAGGAGACTTCCGTAAATTGGTCGTCAGAAAGTTTTCTATTAACATCGTCAGAAACCAAAAAACTCGTCAACAAAAAAATAAGAACCCAAACAAATTTATTTGAAAAGTCCAAATAAAGTTGATTTTTAATTATTGCGTCTGCTTTCAGCCGATTCTCCTCCTTTCGAACCAGAGCAAATGTCTTTGACGGGTACACTTATCCATTTTACAGGGCAGACCACTTTTGTGGTTGTTCTCAAGTCCGATTTAATTGCATGCTTCGCCACTGCAGGAAGGAGTTTATACTCCGGGCCATGCTTTCCAATGTTCTCAATTGTTTGGACTTGTAGGGAGTTCTGGTAGTGCTTATTCCATCCCACGTGAGAACCAACTGTACGACATTCACCATTGCATTATGCATTAACATCAATTCGCTTGTATTTATGTGATTTCTCAACTACCAAATTATCCTTCAAAGACTAGTACGCTCTCGCAGGACTACTAGTTGGGCCATGTTCCTACTACCCATCATTACGGGCCTGTCCGGATGCCTGGACTACTAACTTGTGGCATACAACAAAATGAATTAAGAAATATCACTCTTCCTCTGAACTCTCGTAGGCTGCCAGTCCTTCAATCCGCCGCTGTACATCCTTCGCCTCAATTCCACGCTTGGGAGGGACAGACACCTCAACCACGTCATCTTCGGCCACCTTCCTCTTCAGTCCCAACACCAAATTTTTTCTGGTAGGAGTGCGACTGACTGGACACACTCAACTCTTCGAAATCATCATAAAGGGCCAGTTGCTTCACTCTGTCGTCGTTCTGTATTTCTAGGAATATACGCCTGTGGGTGACCTTCTGTCGGTCTACATATAACTTAGTTTCCTGGTTTTTGAGAAATCCTGCTGGTAGGTGTCGATGGCCAGCTTGAGAGGTAGCATCGGTCACTCACGCCCATGTTGTTAATGATCTCCACCAGGCGTATTTCACAGTCAATGTCCTCCACGTCGTTGACTTGTTCCATTCGGGCAATTGCTGTACGTTATGAATGATGGCAAACCATAAGTTTTGATTTGTTCTGACTGCCTTCCGAACCGTGGGAGAAACTTGGGTCGTCTTTTTTGATTATAATATATTCATTTCCAGTTGTAAAGGATTTCATAATATAGATTCACTTCTAGCTATCTACATAATATTATCTCTCAAAAAGACACCACTAGAAAACAATGGTAACCAATTTTATTTATTATTTAAATTATAATTAATACAGTATTAATTATTCAGTTAAATAATTATTGAAAACTTGTTGAATCTACTCCAAAGTATTCCATAATTCTCGTAACAATTATATCAGTCGAATACTAGCCACAAATGAACCAAAATATTCCATCGTAGTTAAGAAATCTGACAAATTGTCGACTTGTCTTTTATTTACCATATTGGGATCATTCCAGCCAATGAGAGGTATTTGGATATCAATCGACGTGTTTTCTCCTCGAAATGAATTTAACAAAACAAAGAACGAGATGACCAGCAGTCATTGATATCAAAATGACAAACCAAAACCAAATAAAGGCAACATTTGATGGTTGTATAAATTGACCGCAACACACCTGAACTCTGTATACGTGGACGGTTCCCATTTTTCTGAGCGTGCATCACACATCACGACTGTGGGAAACAAGTCATGCCATGTCCTTTGCAGTCCATACAAAATGTACTTATTTCCAATAATTTTGTCAAGTATTACCAACTGGACTATCAGATTGACCAAGTAGAATGCGGTCATGGCCAAGTACGTCACTGTGACATATCCGCCCCAGTTCTTGCTCCACAAAGACTGCCCAAACTTACTGTCTGCCACTTTTTTTCGGAAAAGCAAAAATTCTTCAATGCCTTGGTCAGGTGACAAAGATCCTGATGGTTCTCAAGTTGTTTTGATTCCAGTTGGGAAGTGTTGTGGTCATCAGATTTGAGTGTGGCTGTGATAGTTGTTGGCAGATCTGACAATATTTCCCAAAGAAATTCCCGACTTGTTGTTGACAATGTTCCACACGAGTGACGGCAAGTAGAAAAAGAATGCTTGTGCCAGGAATATGAGCGGCACCCATTGGTAGTAACGGATGGTGGTTTCCCCTTTATGAGGCAGTTTCTCATCGAGAGGATGGAAATAGACGTTGTTTTGTCCAGCAGTGTTGGTTGATGTATTCAACCTGCCACTTTGTGTCGCAGCCCTCCACACAGAGACAGGCAATAGGGTCGTTTCGAGTTGGCGAGTGGTTGAGATTAGGCTGAACACGATCAGAATGAGTGTTGTGTATCGGTGATTCAGTCTGTCAACTTCAAAGTCGTTTTCCGATCTCCTTCTGTTTACTATTTTTGTAATTATTTTTTGGATTAATGGTATGTGGATAAACTTTTTTTGGACTGGAATAACAGGTTTGTCATCACTAGAATGTCTCAATCAAACTACGTGGGGTTTCAACAGCTTCTCGCGAGATCCGTACTTTCTGACCATTTTGCTAATTCGCAAATAACACGATTTGTAGTATTTACATCCAAATCAATCATAATTTGATTATACACTATCATTCTTACTCAGGTAACTTTGATTCCGTAAACGTCCGACAAGTACTTCAAATATTGTGATTGAATTTTCTTTTACTTCAAACACGTTACATTCGTTTAATAACAAAATTATGTCAGATTTTGAAATACTTCCGATAATAATTCAAAATAGTTTTTTATTGTCACAAAGTAATTTCGAGTTGTTTTTTGAGTTTTTTACTTTTTAGAAATAAAAAATCTTAGGAAAACTAAAATCCTGACTCCCAACTTATTTAAAAGTAAATTAAGCAAAAATCGGACGAAAATTGCTGACAGCAGAGGATCTATATTAGCGGTAGACCATATTGCGTACTGTGTAATAAGTCATTATAAACCTATCAAATTGTTGATTTAAATATTAAGATGGGTGAACCGTTTAAATTGTTGATTTAAATATTAAGGTGGAGGTCGACGAGTAAAAAAAGGTTGAGAACCCCGCAGTTAGATAATGTTGGAATGAGGGCCAGAAACAAGTAGGCGTGAACAAAGATGGCGTGGAGGAGGCCGAAATACATGGCTCAACCGAAACTTTTTGTGGGCTATCCGAAAATGCGCTTAACTAACTAATTTTTCTTCTCGATAATACTCTTTTTTAAGCAGCCACATTAAAGTTCACTTCTATATTCGATTTGTTGTTCTCATTTGGGGTCGTTTCATCCACTCATTTGAATTATAGTATCTCTGGGTCTTTTCATTTATTCTTCTTTAAATGTGTTCTAACCTTAATTGAAATTCTTGTATTACCAGAATGGAATATATTTTCAAATCAATATTTTACAATCATGCTCTCCAATGGTTTTTCAACCCGGCTGTCTAAATATATCCTTGGCACATCTTTAATTTTAGATATATTTGAATTCATGGTTTTATGCGTTCTTTGTGAATTGGATGACTAGTAAATTGCCTGTAATAGAAACGAAACGTCAGAAAGAATGCCTATCCACGACAAATATTGTTAACTTTGTATACAAATCACAAAACTTGTTATACAAGTGGCAATGTTTAAGAAAATCAAAATAGAAAAAGGCTCAAATACATTTATTTCTATAAATATTTTGTTAATGTCCAAATGGTATTACAACCAATGAAGACTGGACATTCGTCACACTAATTGTTGCACTATTCCATTCTTCGCCGCAGGGAAGCTAAATTAACGATTTCAATCACGAATGTTGTCTTGCGGGGAAACAAGCGATTTGTTGCATTCTCGTGAAAATTTCAATTTAAAGTGGACTACTATTACAAAAACAAAGAATTCACAAAACGATCACTTCCAAAAAATCATTTTTATAACAAGGCGGTCAAATTTATTTGATTTCAAAAGAAAGTAATCGATTTGCGTATTTCTTCAGAAATTTAATATGAATCAATACGCGGGTTAGCTTTACAAAGAACACTCAGATTGTACCTCCGGGTTATGAACAGGTTCTGTCTCCCAGTCTGTTTTATCGGTTATTGCCAGTCCTCGGAGGAAGGTCAGACTCTCATAAATTCAATTTGCCAAAAAGTCACAATCCTCAGTTTACGAACTGAAAAAATCAAGTTAAAAGAGACTCTTAGCATTTTTGAAAGAACTGTGACTCTGACAAATAACGAATCGAATAATATATGTCTACCACTAGACGTGGTTGGTTTGTGGAACACACTTTGCCTCTCATTTGATCACAAAAAGCACGAGTTGACATTTTAATGGTCGGGACAAACATCAGTTGGTCCAAAAACATGGTAGAACTTGGACACAAGACCAGTCACCATCATACAGTGGCTGTGCTAGAAGAGAGAATCAGTCAAAGTGACTGTCTCTATTATTTTGTTGTGATCGATTCAATATATGAGGGAATTAACCTCCTCAGACAACTTCAAAAAGCTTCAAAATCACAATCTCAAAAGACCATACTCTGCATTCATATGGTGGAATGACGACCCGAATGCCCACAAATCTCACAGTCTGTTCCTCGAGCACAGAATTTCAAATAGACCTTTCACTAAAGTGATGAACAAGTCGATAGTCGAATTAACTAATTCTTTTCAAGCGAGTGACTTTGAAAGCAAATGGAGTGTTCCCTTGGCATCAGTTGAAAGTAAAATGTCACCAACCAGGCAATTAAAGCCATTTTTGTCGTGTGACAAAAGCACTTGTTCTGTCAATAAAATTAGTGATGATTTGATTTGGCAGTCCACTCCTTCTCAAAATGAGGATATTAAAATGATTGGTTTGTGCCGGCTATTACCAATGAAATAAAATTTTACGATTTTTGCAACATTCTTGGATTTTTTCCATAAAAATCTATATATTTACTATTGTTTAATATATTTTTTTAATAAATAATATATTGTTAATTAATCAATTTGTGTCACATCTTGTGGGGATATTCAAAGACACAAAATGAGGAAATCAGTTTTCTGTGTTCATTTAGTCAATTATATTCTATTCTTTATTTTATATATGAAATGTTTCCGAATAAGCAAACTACAAAATCGAACTTTTCCCTTTTTCACAAGCTCAGTTATATAAGTGACATATTGTTTAGGTCAAACAAGTTTTAAACATTTCCTTCCATACATTTGCCGAGGAATCAGTCGAAATCGCCGAAGCATTTCAAAAGGCATTAAAAACCCCCAAAACATTCGGAAACGTGGCCGTGTCTTTCTCGACGGCCACAATCCCACCAATTCAAACAAATCCCTTCCAATCCGTCTTCTCCCTGCGAACAATTCTGCCAAATTGGGCTTACTGGAGTTGTCTTATTACAGACACGAGGGAACTGATTACTTCACAACGATCAGCCATGATCTTGTCAGTTGTTCTTGTCTTTCTAATTTGGAGACACACAGGTGGATAAATTCTCTTTGGACTCGAAAGGAGGCTCAGAGGAGCGATCAGTGGTGGCAGTTGCCGAGGATTTCAGTTATTAAACGAGGTCAGAGTGTCCTTGGTCGTCTCCAATGATAACCAATTGAGCTGGTCTCAACTGGATGGTGTTTTGGGGGAGTTGAGGCGGACTTTGATGGACCGTTTTCACAGAAATGAGATAATCGAGTCCTTTTTTGATTTGTCGTTTGTGGGTGATGTATGGTTGTGAATGACTGGCAAGGTCACCCTGAATATGTCGGTCATTGATTCCACGGATATGAGGGATGTGGGGGAAAGGGTTATGAGGGATCTGGAATTGGCCAGAGGTCACGTTCATTTCACATTCATAGCCGGATCGTTGAGTCAGGCGAGGGAGTGGAATTGTGTAGTGGTTGTTCTGCCTCGGAATGAGTCAGTGCGTGTGTTCAGTCGTGATTTTGGGACAGTCTATTTTGTTAATTCGACTGACGTGCTGGATCCAATAATGGACGTCTTCCTCAGTGATTTCCTGTATTTGAACGGGATCGACCCCTTTGAGGTATTTGAATAGGGAGAGTTGCCAGAACGAGTCACTGCAGAGACTCGGGTGGTGGAATGTGCACTAAGGAGTATTAAGGACAACTGTGAGAGCATTGCAGCCTATTCTCTTCTCGAGTATTCATTTCAGTCTTCCTTTTCTGAACTGTCCGACCATATCCAGTCACTGAGTGAGTGTGTCGGCGGGTGCGAGAAATCAGTGCGTGAAGTCTATCGTTATTCTAGTCAACTGGTGTCTGACTACAGTTCCTTAGAGTTTGTATCCCCTGGATATGACATGAAGTATTTGTGTGTGTATATTCTAGGTTTTTTCTCTTTGTACCCCATTTGAGCACTATCCTTCTCATTATTTACAATTTCTTTTCTAACAAATGACATTAATATGTGGCTATCCTGTCACAAAGCATTCTTAAAAGAATTTGTATACTTGGAGATTGTTGCAACTGTCAAGAAGGCTAGAGAACGCGTGCTTGTTGGCGAAAATTGAATTCGTAGAGAAGAAAACTGACGTCAAAGATTTTCTGCTTAATTGGCGTATCGTTTCCTCTCAGCACGTCGATGATAGATAAGTTAGCAGTTTAGCTGCTAAGAATCATTATTCAACCATTGCAGCAGACCAATCGCAAAGCATCTAAAAAATTATCGGAAGGTTGGCAGAGAGGGCTATCATTTACGAAATCTATATAATCTTTTTCTGCAGATGAAGTCTCCCAATGTATTAAAAATATGGAAAACTTCCCCACGGGTCTGGACTACATTTCACTCTGCCACCTTAAGAGACTTGGCCTTAACGACATCAAAGCCATAGTCTCTATTTACAATAATTTTGTTGGAAAAAACCAAATTCTGTCTGTCTGGAAGAAATCACGCATTATTCCACTGACCAATCTTATACCGCCCAATCTCTATTTTTTGCACACTAGATAAAATACTTGAGATTATTTCCCGACAGAAGACAATCAAACACACATTCCAAGCTATCTCTCTTTGATTCTGACCTTCCGCTATTTAAGCACCCAACTGTTCTCGGACTTATCTTTGATGCAACCATGTCTTTCAACAAACATGTTTCGAACATCTCAGACAAAACAAACAGGCGTACAAACATTGTAAAAGCAACAAGTGATCGGTGCCCGGGAACTACTCTGATCCCCCTGTCTATCTGCAAGCTTTACCGAGGGACTCTAATTCGCTATTGGGATCCGTTGTTTTTTCAGGTATTTATAAACAGAACAGAAATTTTTATTGTAAAAAACAAGAGGCTGGGACAGAAATTTTTGACACCGATACAACGAGACGACTGCTCGAGGCAGTCGAACTCTTCTGAAAACGTCTATTTGCTGTCTGGAGCAAGCTGGGCGGTTACTGGTCCCGATCGATAAATAGGTCGGTCACTTGAGATCGTCTCCGGAAAGACCGGATAGATTTCTCAATGACCTGTCGTATCTCCGGGGACCTGGTCTCCGCCTGCTTGGGACCAGGCCTCGTGGGTCAAGCCTGTAAGCTAGCTTCAGAGCGTAGCGCCGGATTTTTTCGCATTTCCTGTTAATTTTCTCGAGATCTTTCGAGTAGTACCACGCTTCCATCCCGTACAGCAAGCTGGGTAGGATGGTTGCGTGGGGACGAAGAGGAAAGTCCCTGGGTCCAGATACATGCTTCTTAGGAGACAGAGAGCTGCGATGGCTTTCGCTCTCTTTTTCTTGACATGCAGACAGTAACCCGAGTTAGAGTCAATTGTAAGCCCCAGGTAGCGTATCGAGTTGAGGCGGTTAATTTCAGCTAGGGGCTCTAATCTGGTGAATTTTTCGAGTTGATTTGCAAGTAAGCTGATTTGTCAATTGCTAACGAGAGCCGCTTGCTGGTGAACCACTTCTTTATCACCTCAATGTAGGTGGAAAGCCTTCTTTCTGAGGTCTTTGCATCCTTTGAGGTGTCAACGACGAGGACGTAATCTGCATATAAAAGCATATATGTCCAGGCGTAGGGGCAAAGGAAAACTGTTCATTAACAAATTGAGGAAAAGTGGACTGAGGGAGGACCTTTGCGGCACTCCCTGAGGAGTTTGATGTTCAGGTATTTATCGCATCAATTGTTTCTTTTATAGTGATTCCATCATATTTATTTGACAAGTATTTCATGGAGTCTTCCAGAAACATTTCTATCCCTTCAACAGTATCCACAGATACTACATATCGTGGGTCAAGCTCTTGGACCTTTCCTAACTGTTCCCGAAATAAAGAAGGGACATACTCATGTTTTAAAGAAATCTCATTCCCTTTGGAATCCCTACCATTTAGACCATTGTAGGCATCCAGTTTGGATTCTTTTTAGTAAACTTCAAATATTCGTTCCTCCAAGATTTATTCTTCCCTTCTTTAGCTTTTGTAATAATGATCTCTTGAATATTATAAATTCTGATTCTGAGGTCATGACGATCCAAAGCATCCACAGATCTTTGTAATTTTCTGTATAATCTTTGTTTTTCTTTTCTCAATTTGTAGATCTCTTCAATTTAAGCGTCCTTTGAAGGATAACCTTCCGCAAATACGTTTCAAGGAAAACCAAAATTAGGTTCCTGAGATCCAAATCACTTTTTCTAAACGTTCTATTTATTTAATTGGTTCGATTTTCTTCATATCAAGCTCCATGTGATGTATATTTGGAAAAGAGCTCAGTCTGTTATATCTAACGAAAAAATATTTTTCAAAGTGATTTCTGAATTAAAAACATAATGATGTAGGTATATGATCACTCGCAATTTCGTTCTCAAGATTGGTGGTTTCGCAATATTGGATTAGCGATGCAGAGACAAGGTTGACTCTAAGCAATAAAATCCATGCCGTAATAATGGTTCGGAACTGGCGACGTTAGAATATAAAATCCATAATCTTCAGAAAGTTTTAGGTTGTGCTTTTAAAGCAACGTGTTTGGAATTACCATCCCGTAATTATTCCATTTGAAAAAATTCCGAATGATTTTTGAATATCTCCTAGATTTTCGAAAACATGGCCCCAATAGTGACCCATCCAATTTTTAACTCGAAATTGAAAAGTATAATTTTACTTGATCGGACATTCATGTCACCAAATTGATTAGGCATAATATATTTGCAATTTTGATTGGTAGTGTGGGATACGGGGAATGGCCAGTAACAACGACGTGATTTGTCTAAACGCGTTTATTTCAATCAAATTCTCTACCTAGACAAATGAATTCTTCAATTTAGTTCCCAACTGAGTAAAATTGAAGAATTTGTTGGGACTCGTTGTCAATTGCACCACCAGCATAAGCTTCACTCACGTGATTAAAAACTGTCCTGTCTGTGAAAACGGAGTCAATTCAGGTACTTCTCATCTAAAGATTTCAGGCCACCTTATTTCGAAGTGTCTGTGACGTTGGTTAATAACCCATTTCAGTTTTACTGTGATGAATTGGCAATGGTATACCGAACTGTGAGTGTCTATTGCATTTTGTTATTTCATCAAACAAATGATGTTATATTAGACACTCATATACTGTAGATAGAGCCACAGTGATTCTCGAGCGAAATTCTGTCAGGTTATTGAGGATTATAGTGCAGTCAATGATTGACTTGTTTAAAGAGATATGTAGACAGAGTCCTTCCCAGTAAGACACCATGTTGACTCCCATAATTCTCGAATAATGGTGAGAGACACGTAAAGAAGAGTATTGCATTGTTTTGGGCATCTCGACTAAAAAGTGTAACTGCTTACTCAGTCTGTAGATTTTGTAATTCCACTCAGTTAGTCAAATTACACAGTTCCCAAAACTGCCCTGTCCTCATAAATAAATGTGAGTGAAATCGCGCAAGAAAAATCTGTTTGATGTCATTTTGCCCAATGTAGTTGACTTGTATATAATTCGACTGAAGAATATTGTGCCATTCCAGACCTCATACGAGATGGTTCGTATTTCGCGAAAAAGCTACTGGGTGTGTTTATCGATTTGCATTATCAAATTTAATAATTCATTTAATTAAAAATATTATTTGAATGATAACCTGATTCCAATTAAATATACAATTGAGGTTTGACTGATGAGTTTAAAATGCCTGCGCTTTAATCAGGACCACGGTGTGAGGCTGACCCATAAATATTAAGAGTGTTTCATATGTGGGACAGAACACGGCCTTCGAATCTTCAATATGGAAAACTTCCCCCACGGGTCTGGACATTTCACTCTGCCACCTTAAGAGAATTGGCCTTAACGACATCAAAGCCATAGTCTCTATTTACAATAATTTTGTTGGAAAAAACCAAATTCTGTCTGTCTGGAAGAAATCACGCATTATTCCACTGACCAATCTTATACCGCCCAATCTCTATTTTTTTGCACACTAGATAAAATACTTGAGATTATTTCCCGACAGAAGACAATCAAACACACATTCCAAGCTATCTCTCTTTGATTCTGACCTTCCGCTGTTCAAGCACCCAACTGTTCTCGGACTTATCTTTGATGCAACCATGTCTTTCAACAAACATGTTTCGAACATCTCAGACAAAACAAACAGGCGTACAAACATTGTAAAAGCAACAAGTGATCGGTGCCTGGGAACTACTTTGATCCCCCTGTCTATCTACAAGCTTTACCGAGGGACTCTAATTCGCTATTGGGATCCGCTCAAAACCAGGAGCGTTGTTTTTTCAGGTATTTATAAACAGAACAGAAATTTTTATTGTAAAAAAACAAGAGACTGGGACAGAAATTTTTTGACACCGATAAAACGAGACGACTACTTGAGGCAGTCGAACTCTTCTGAGGAAACGTCTATTTGCTGTCTGGAGCAAGTTGGGCGGTTACTGATTCCGATCGATAAATAGGTCGGTCACTTGAAATTGTTTCCGGAAAGACCGAATAGATATCTCAATGACCTGTCGAATCTCTGGGGACCTGGTCTCCGTACAGATTAGGACAGGGCCTCGTGAGTCAAGCCTGTAAGCTAGCTTCACAACGTAGCGCCGGATTTTTTCGCATTTCCTATTAATTTTCTCAAGATCTTTCGAGTAGTACCACGCTTCCATCTCGTACAGCTAGCTGGGTAGGATGGTTGCGTGGGGACGAAGAGGAAAGTCCCTAGGTCCAGATACATGCTTCTTAGGAGACAGAGAGCTGCGATGGCTTTCGCTCTCTTTTTCTTGACATGCAGACAGTAACCCGAGTTAGAGTCAATTGTAAGCCCCAGGTAGCGTATCGAGTTGAGGCGGTTAATTTCAGCTAGGGGCTCTAATCTGGTGAATTTTTCGAGTTGATTTGCGAGTAAGCTGATTTGTCAATTGCTAACGAGAGCCGCTTGCTGGTGAACCACTTCTTTATCACCTCAATGTAGGTGGAAAGCCTTCTTTCTGAGGTCTTTGCATCCTTTGAGGTGTCAACGACGAGGACGTAATCTGCATATAAAAGCATGTATGTCCAGGCGTAGGGGGCAAAGGAAAACTGTTCATTAACAAATTGAGGAAAAGTGGACTGAGGGAGGACCTTTGCGGCACTCCCTGAGGAGTTTGATGTTCAGGTATTTATCGCATCAATTGTTTCTTTTATAGTGATTCCATCATATTTATTTGACAAGTATTTCATGGAGTCTTCCAGGCGCATTTCTATCCCTTCAACAGTATCCACAGATACTACATATCGTGGGTCAAGCTCTTGGACCTTTTCTAACTGTTCCCGAAATAAAGAAGGGACATACTCATGTTTTAAAGAAATCTCATTCCCTTTGGAATCCCTATCATTTAGACCAGTGTAGGCATCCAGTTTAGATTCTTTTTAGTTCACTTCAAATATTCGTTCCTCCAAGATTTATTCTTCTCTTCTTTAGCTTTTGTAATAATGATCTCTTGAATATTATAAATTCTGATTCTGAGGTCATGACGATCCAAAGCATCCACAGATCTTCGTAATTTTCTGTATAATCTTTGTTTTTTTCTCAATTTGTAGATCTCTTCAATTTAAGCGTCCTTTTAAGGATAACCTTCCGCAAATACGTTTCAAGGAAAACCAAAATTAGGTTCCTGAGATCCAAATCACTTTTTCTAAACGTTCTATTTATTTAATTGGTTCGATTTTCTTCATATCAAGCTCCATGCGATGTATATTTGGAAAAGAGCTCAGTCTGTTATATCTAACGAAAAAATATTTTTCAAAGTGATTTCTGAATTAAAAACATAATGATGTAGGTATATGATCACTCGCAATTTCGTTCTCAAGATTGGTGGTTTCGCAATATTGGATTAGCGATGCAGAGACAAGGTTGACTCTAAGCAATAAAATCCATGCCGTAATAATGGTTCGGAACTGGCGACGTTAGAATATAAAATCCATAATCTTCAGAAAGTTTTAGGTTGTGCTTTTAAAGCAACGTGTTTGGAATTACCATCCCGTAATTATTCCATTTGAAGAAATTCCGAATGATTTTTGAATATCTCCTGAATTTTCGAAAACATGGCCTCAATAGTGACCCATCCAATTTTTAACTCGAAATTGACAAGTGTAATTTTACTCGATCGGACATTCATGTCACCGAATTGATTAGGCATAATATATTTGCAATTTTGATTGGTAGTGTGGGATACGGGGAATGGCCAGTAACAACGACGTGATTTGTCCAAACGCGTTTATTTCAATCAAATTCTCTACTTATACGAATAAATTCTTCAATTTAGTTCCCAACTGAGTAAAATTGAAGAATTTGTTGGGACTCGTTGTCAATTGCACCACCAGCATAAGCTTCACTCACGTGATTAAAAACTGTCCTGTCTGTGAAAACGGAGTCAATTCAGGTACTTCTCATCTAAAGATTTTAGGCCACCTTATTTCGAAGTGTCTGTGACGTTGGTTAATAACCCATTTCAGTTTTACTGTGATGAATTGGCAATGGTATACCGAACTGTGAGTGTCTATTGCATTTTGTTATTTCATCAAACAAATGATGTTATATTAGACACTCATATACTGTAGATAGAGCCACAGTGATTCTCGAGCGAAATTCTGTCAGGTTATTGAGGATTATAGTGCAGTCAATGATTGACTTGTTTAAAGAGATATGTAGACAGAGTCCTTCCCAGTAAGACACCATGTTGACTCCCATAATTCTCAAATAATGGTGAGAGACACGTAAAGAAGAATATTGCATTGTCTTGGGCATCTCGACTAAAAAGTGTAACTGCTTACTCAGTCTGTAGATTTTGTAATTCCACTCAGTTAGTCAAATTACACAGTTCCAAAAACTGCACTGTCCTCATAAATTAATGTGAGTGAAATCGCGCAGGAAAAATCTGTTTGATGTCATTTTGCCCAATGTAGTTGACTTGTATATAATTCGACTGAAGAATATTTTGCCATTCCAGACCTCATACGAGATAGTTCGTATTTCGCGAAAAAGTTACTGGGTGTGTCCATCGATTTGCATTATCAAATTTAATAATTCATTTAATTAAAAATATTATTTGAATGATAACCTGATTCCAATTAAATATACAATTGAGGTTTGACTGATGAGTTTAAAATGCCTGCGCTTTAATCAGGACCACGGTGTGAGGCTGACCCATAAATATTAAGAGTGTTTCATATGTGGGACAGAACACGGCCTTCGAATCTTCAACTGCGACCCTCTCCAAATCAAGGAAGTCAGATGTAACATAATCCGTGTATTTCCCAGCCTTCCCAAACACAGGCATCAATTGCGTGGAAATGTTATTTCGGAGCAATTTGATCGCATTTTCCGGAGATGGAAACAACGAGTCCTTCCTCCCTTCGGCAGGTGTGACTTGAGTCTAATGTAGTGTACATTTGGGACGACATAAAGAGCAGTGTTGTCATCTCTGTGGAATTGGACAGACCCGTCCTCTCCATTCGTCTCACCCGGGATCGGTAGCCTCCCCGCGATATTGCAGAATTATTGTGGTTACTCGGACGCAGGTGACTGTCTATCCTTTCCAGTTCAGTCCAAAGCCGATCAAGAACTACATGACTAGTGACAATCCTCTGGGTGTGTTTCCTGGCTTATTCCAGGTTTGTGTGCTCTCCCTGCAATACCATCTGGGGGGATGATGGCCATTCTCGGGAGGTCTGATGGAGAGGTGTGTCTCCTTAACCCTCCGTCCACCATCGCTCACTACATCCCTGCCCATCGAAATCCCATTGGGGCAATTGCTCTCAACAGGGATGGAATGCTCCTCGCCACAGCCTCAGTGAAAGGGACATTGATAAGAATCTACGACGCCCTCAACTGTGTCCTCATCTATGAGTGTAGAAGAGGTCACAATGCTGCAACCATTTACTGGTCAGTCCCCTTTGTGATCCTCCAGTGTCAATTTTAGCAGGAATTCGGAAATGCTGTGTTCTACAAGCGATCACGGGACTGTCCACGTTTTCATGCTCCCCAAGACTGGGCGAAATAAGCAGTTGTTTATTTATTAATATTTCCTTAGAAAGCACTTCAAATCAATTCACAGTTTTGCCAGACATTCAATTTCACACGCAATGTCTATTTGTGCATTCGGTGACTCGGCAGATTGTGTTATTGGTCTGATCCTTTCTCTATTGGTAGTGCTCACATCCGAGGGAACTTACCATAAAGTAGAGTTCGATCAAAACGGCAAAACAAATGAGCTCGTTTTGGATAACTTTCAATAGGATTTTTACTAATTTTATTGTTTTTCCACGCTTTATAGAACAATTAATTTTTTAACCACACCAAAATGGTCTTTACACAGGGAGATTCAAAAATAAAAAAAGACATTCTATGTTCATCCAGACCCAGTTTTTTAGATGTTTCACTCGGAATACTTGGTTTCGAAAAGATACACTACAAACCTATGTCTCTGGCTAGTTTCGACCTACGAGCGTCTCCCTCACTGTCAATTGCATTGTCACATCACAAAAATTAACACTCAAACTAATCAAAGTAATCCTCAATGTCAATGTCCGAACTGAGCAGTTCATCTCCAAAGCATGACAAGTCCAACTGGTCGAGAATCAAATTTTCGAATGTCTCTGCCAAATCCGTGTTCCCAACAAGAATTGCCCCGACCATTTTGCCATCCGAAAGAACAGCCTGCCACTAACCCATCGAACAGAACCTTGATGTACTCAACTCCCTTCTTCACACGCAAATGGACTACCGACCCTTCCAGTCCTTGTCCATTGAACAGTCCCAACAAAATGACCTTAACCCTGGTCAGGTAAAAACAACGTTAAAGCCGAAAAAAACGGTCTTATGCCAGAAAACCTCGAATAGCATATCAGTCCTCTGCACACAAAGATCAAAGCTCTCAAGAACAGACTGAGCAGCCACAAGTCCCATGTCTCGAGCCTGATTCCAAGTGCGGATCTGAAGCCAGAGTGCCGAGTCAGTCCAAACTGCAGAGGCGCAGTCTCCAGCCGCATATATGAGTGGGTCGCTCGTCCTCATTGAACGCCCTACAGCCAGGCCACCCTCATGCAGGTCAGGGGGATCCACAAATAGTCCTTCAAGAGAGGGCTCCACTCCAACAGCGCAAATCAGCAGGTCACACTCCACGGATTCCCCATCCGTAAAAATAGCCCTTCTCCGTTGTCCAGAGGAGACCAAATCGTGCAGTTCTGAGCAGAATTTGACGTTTATTTCCCCGTCCTATTTGAGGACATTTGTCCTAACTCTATCGAGACTGCCACTCAAGTCGGTCTGCCACTGAGCCCCCATTGCGCATCCAAACTCATTCTCCACCGAATCAAGTCTCACAGAAGGTTTCCGACATTCGGAATAAATATCTTGCAGTTTGAGACGTGGACTGAGAGACTCGAGCAAGAATTGCGAGACACCCTCGTCGAGAAATCGACTGTTGATGTGGTCATGTCGGATAGACCAAACGACATCACAATTGGTGACAGTGTGACTGTGCATTCAAATACGGCAACAACACTAATTCGGACGCAATTCCTCCATTTCCGAGAACGACGATTTTCGTAGCCTCGACTATCCGCTTTTGTAACTCCTTGGACACTCAGTGTTACGAAAACCTCACAGGTGGTGAGATCTCTCAAATATACCACAGACGACGGACAAGACACACAGACCTTCTAAAAGAATAGGGATAAACACAACTGCAGGGGCACAGCCAGTGCAAACACACAGTCGGCGATAACAGAGACTCCCACTTTTTGCAGTGTCGACTGTCTGGGAATGAGGAAAGTAATCCACCCGTTCGTGTCGTCTAATTTTGGTCACTCTGTCCACAAGAATATTCCCCGAAAAAGACGTGTCATCAACTTGTGTGTGAGCAATGTCAAATTGGTGAGTTAATTTGGTTTGCTTAAATATTTCAACCGACAAACTTGTTTGATGTTGATTACTTCTTTAACGACAGGAGACTGAGTTATCAGGAGGAAGGACAACTCGCTCTTACTTTGGGAGATCTGAAAACTTACTTAACAATTTACAGATTCAGCGATGGTCGTGCCGGCAATTCCACCACCGATGATGATCAAGTCATACTCACGACACCCACACTGCATGTCAATTTATTACAATTAACAATATAATCATTTTGAGTAAGTCCATTCCCGATAATAGGTAAAATAGTCTAATCTGATTCCTCAACAATCTTATGTGTCACTCCATTAGACACAACCTCATAGTTCGTCATCGATGGAGAGTCTTCAATTACTAGTGAGAATGACTATCTTTGCGAGAAGAATTTGAAGAGTTTTTAAGTCGCTAAAGTTGTGGGCTAGACCAGTGATTCTCATGTGTGCCCCCTAAGTTCTTATTTTATTTTGCGTACTTCAACCAATAAATTAAACTCAATTTTGATTTTTTAAGCAATAAATAATTGTTAATGTGCCCCCTGATTAAAAAGTTTGAAAATCACTGGGCTAGCCCATTGAATGAATCAAACGAACATTAATTAGGACAAACAGGTGTCATTTGTGGGCTCGTATATTTCGTGGCGAAACAGCAGACCACCATCGTCGATGACTGGAGACACACTCCTCAGTCTTTCATACTCAAGAACAACTAACCTGCACGTGCTGATATCTGGAAAAAATGTGTCACAATCAAAGTCTTGGAGAATTCTGGTCAAATATATTTTGCTGACAGCAAACTGGGAGAGACAGGCCTGGGGAGTAGACGTGACCACTGACCTCGTACACCTCCTGTCCTCCTATTGAGAAGATGGTGTCAATGGTGGGCAATGCTTGCAGATGGGAGAGGGCATTGCTGAGTGAAGAGAATCCAAGTGCTTGATTACTGACAAAAGCGCCTCTGCTGAGTACTACGTTTAATCTGTTAGGAAGTGGTCGGTTCTTTTCAGGAATGGATTCCCACGTTTTGCGGCCCATTAAGACAGCATTTTGCATTCCTGCTTATTAATACTATTCTAACCCTCTCGACTGGAGGATGTCACATCCTTGAAATACCTCAACTCTTTCCTTCCATATTTTAGCCAAATATTTACTTGGAAAACCAAGGAATTCGGCCCTTGTAGCCAATCCCGTTGTTGGTACATGCCGCCACAATGAGACAAAGATTCTTCATTATTTAAATAAATCAATTTAATGTTATTAATAAAAAAACCAAATATCTATAATTAATCTATAAAATTAAGCTAATAATTAATGTTCGGTCCTCGCATTTTCAGTTTGGTTTGGATCTGAATGTCCTGGACTATTCAAATCAATGTGATCAAAATTGGTGACATCAACTTGGGGACCTTCAATTTGTCTGGAAGTATCACTTTTGGGGACGTTTTGATAACTTCGGAAATAATCTGCTGATGATAAATAAGCCTCACGGTTCCTTTGGACACAGTATTGGCATTGTGTGCTATTACATAGGCATCTAAAAGTGAGTTATAAGTCTTACGGATAAACAGACTGTCTCCAGTACTGAGACATTAGACCAGGATAGTGGTGTGGTTGTGCAAATCTGTTCAGTGGTTGGCCTAATTGCCTCTGGAAACGTGGGTTTACAGGATTCTCAAACTCGTATGGGTATTCCTGTGGATGTTCTCTGACCCGTTGATATCTCGGAATAACATTCGGGATATATTCGTGGGGCGGATAGTACATTGTGGATGTATATGGCACAAAAATACGACTTTGGTAGTGTTGGTCGTAATTGTGTACTGTTGAGGGATTCTCCAAATAATCCCCACTTTGGGCTGGCACGACATTCTGATGTATCCATGTGGCAGGAAAATCGTGAGGATACACATTCGAGAGGACGGGAGTTTCTGACTCGTAGTCCGGATAAGGTACATTTACTGAGGGATAGGCCACGTTCTCCTCGGATTGTTCATTCCAAGATTCTGACCATTGCTGAGGATTCTGCTGCTGCTGACCAGAAAATGGTCTGTACACTCTTGGTTGTTGTATAGGATAGATCGGTTCTTGAGGATAGGGTATATTCCGATTTTGCAAAATACGATTTCTCACTCCAGCTTCGGTTTGATGTCGGTACCGTCGGGGTAAAGGGAGACCGAATCGCACATGAGATGGCACTGCCCTATTTCGTCGTTGTCTGGACAAAGGTCTCTCCTCACGTTCATTTTGTGGAGGTGCCACATTTTCCGTATCTATTGACTCAACTTGTCTATTCTCCAATGTTGGTTCGACGTTTGGTCGGGATGACTGAATTGGCTCATTTCGAACTCTTCTCGAGGATCTAACCCCAGTCCTTCTATCTCGAGTACGGGCACGTGGCTGATCATAAAATAATTAAACACGACTTATACCCAGGATAAAAACTTGTACGCAAACCTTAAGTGTTTGATTTTGCGTAATTCGTTGGTCTGATATTTTGTCCGGATTGCTCTGCACAATTTGTCAACGTTCATTCTAGCGTTGTTTGTTTCTTCTCCCCACAAAAAGGCCACGTGTGCGGGGTTGCATATTAAAAATTCGCGTCTCTTTTTGTTGATCCATTTGATCCACGGGTTTTCTGTCTTTAACAAACGTCGCAAAAATGCCAATAAAAGCGTACGGCTTCGAAATACCCCTAAATTATTTTGGACAGAAAAAAACACGTTTTTGTGGAGGCCATGAAGAACTATCGTCTTGGGAGTTACTGTTTGAGCTGGTGCTTGTTGACATCATGAATTTAGGAACTTTTGGATAACGGAATTGTACTTTTTTATGTTTCAATAATTTTTTGGAAACTACTATTTCTATAAATAAGAAAAAGTAACGTCATTATGGAAGTTACTACAGGAAATGTAATTATTTCTAAACTTAGAACTTTTGCTTCAGTGAGACTTATTCTCTGATTTTACATACTTCAAAAGACATTTTTAATTCTTCATTTAAGAGATCTCACTCTCTTTGCCAGGTACAGTAAGACTAAATCCTAACAAAACTTCCGCCATTGGGCACCTTCTGTTTTTCGGGACGATTTTATTTTAGTACATAATTTCCAGATTTGGAAATTAAAATATTTATGAAAATATGGATAAGGTACAAAAACAACAATAATTAATTGTTGCTGGGGACCATGTGCGTATATTAAAATAACAGACAGAATCTGGATTCTGTAAGAAAAATTAGTTTAAGATATCAATTGCGGGAAAGAAGTCCTAGCA
The DNA here is from genome assembly GCF_006345805.1 of Octopus sinensis. Taxonomy (NCBI): domain Eukaryota; kingdom Metazoa; phylum Mollusca; class Cephalopoda; order Octopoda; family Octopodidae; genus Octopus; species Octopus sinensis. Next base: position 44,842 of record NW_021836289.1, read on the forward strand.
GAAATAATAACTGAAGTAATATATCAGGAAACTAAGATCTAGTCAAGAGTTGCAAGTTTAATAATGGAATTGGCACATAAAACAAAACAATGAGATCAGAAACGTACAAAATGACAAATATGTCAGAATACATCTTTTAAGACACTTCAAAAATATTATAAGTTCAGATTAAACAAATTAAAAAAATGAAATTGATTTATTATTTCAAAAAAATGTTTGACAAATAATGAGTTTTTAACTAATCTATCAAACTATAAACTCTATAGTATAGAGCAGGGTTTCTCAAGTTTTTTAACGTCGCGGTAAAATCGTTGATTAAACATTATCTATGGGGCCGCAAAATAAATTGATTGAAAACTTTCATTAATTTTTAACTAATTTTTAATTAATTTGTCATAACACGGAATATAGGAGGCACATGTAGATCGAACAGCAGACATAAGTGATTATCAGTCAATTTATTTCGGTATTTATTTTTTATGTGAATTACTTTACTGAAAATTGACTCACAATCGGTCTAAACATTAAAGCATGTTTATAAGCATTTATAAGTATTTTCGGATATTTTTCTTTGGGAAATGAACTATAAAATTTCATCAAATTTTCAATATTTAGCACTGGGGTAAATTCCATATTTGATTGAAGGTCTATCAATTTTAATTAAAATGATGGCGGAGCATTCTCAGAATATAAAATTTTTATTGATGGCAAAATTTCATCAAAATACTTAAAATGAACTTAATTTTAATATACCTTAGAACGTTTTTCAAATTCAAGAATAAGGTGACTGATAATGGTAGTATTTATTTATTTATTAAAATTTTCAAATATTTTTCAAATGAACCGTTAGCTTTATTTTCGCTCAAAAAAATAGAATGAATCGTATTTTTAAACATTATTCGATCTCTCCAAAGTTTAAATTTTTATATAAAAGAAACAATAGATCCATAGAGTTGATGGCAAAATTTATTGTAATTCATAATTTAACGAAGCTAAATGAAAGGTTAAATGTACCCAAAAAGAAAAATCAGCAATTTTCTACTGGTTTAAATATTGAGATTGATTTTTAAATGACGTCTTTAATATATTGAGTTTTTTCTTGACTCTCCGAGATATAAATTGTATTTATTGGAGTGCTTCTTATAATGACTTTCAACAGTAATATTTTTCAATGAATTAATGACGCAGTTACATATCAAACAAACTGTTTTACCTCATTGCTCAACAAAAAAACTTTTTTTCCCATTCTATTTGAAATTCCCTAGGCACTTAATTTTATGGTGTTGGCGTCAACTGAAATGGTCCAATCACTTTTTTGGAATGCGGAAAAACTGTAATAAAGATTTCACGGTCTACGTTGATCGTCACAAACGATTCCTTCCTATTGTTTCTGCACTCGGTTAGTCATTTATGACTGTTTTTGTGCTTGAGTGTAACGTGGGGGTTATGAAGAAAAAATAATGAATACCTCTTTATCCCGTTTCCACAATATGAAAAAACCGTTGGGACTAGAAATAACGGTCGGTGTTCAGAGTATAGATAATCCGGGATAAAGATGTTAACTTTATATTAAAAAAGACTTAAAAAGATTTGTACCGAAAAAAAACAGCTAGTATAGGGAAAAATCCGGTATATTAGGGGCTGGTTTAGACAAATTCCACCGTATTAGATTTGCCTATTCTCGAAAAAATGTTTAATTGCACAGGGGATGTATACGGAGAAGTACCATCGACATTAAAATATGTCTATCTGTACTCTGCCAAAACATTTAATGGAACATATGTTGTTGTTGTTGCATAACCCCGGTCTCACATTAGGGTATGAGACCGGCGGCAGGCAGAAACAACAGCGCCTTCGCGGGTTGCTCCCAAAGGACCTCGGGGGAGTGGACAGCAAATTTCCTGCAGACAGGGAGAAGAACAGGGCAGCGGAAAAGGTGATCAGTTGAGTGATCTTTGGCACAGCAGAGGTTGCATACCGGGGAGATCACGACGTTCAATGAGTGAGCGTAGGAGTTTAGTGAGTGGTGGTGGCCCGAGCGGAAACGAGCAAGGTTGATCTGGGCGGAACGCTCCAGAAGCATTTCGGAGGGGTGAACTTCCGGAGGAAGTTTGTTGAGGACAGAGTTAGGCTTCAGCCTTAGAATGGACGACGTTGAAATGAAGTCGTGGATTTTTTTCATTGGCTGTGAACATTGGAACATATGTTGTGACAGGTAAGCGCAATGAACAGTCACGTAATATTAATTTTATTCATACAGAGAAAAAACAAAAATAGATCAATCAAGCGGCACAAATTTGTAATAATAGGAGATTGCATAATGAGTCATCAGACTGGACATGCACTCGGGGACACTGTCGGTGTGGATAGCTGTAAAACTAGGAAGAAAACGACAACCAGGAGATCCTTCAAAAACTGTGAAGGCTGGGACAGTCGTATCAGGGAGAACAACCGAGTTGTCAGCTACAACGCAGCAGTCGCACAAATTAGCCCTGTCTCCCTCACGAATAACCAAATAAACAGACAATGATGCAATTGCTGCCTATCCACACAAACGAACTGACATTGACAGCACCCAAAACAGTATTTTCACCGATATGGACATAGCTCCCAATGTTTTGACGGAAAAAGAGATATCTTGACAAGTCAGATCCCCGAGACATACCCCTTGGACGAATTTGTGAACGGTGGTCTTATGACAACGTTTGCTTTGATTACACAATATTTCCCAATGTCCACATTGGCCAAATCAGCTCTGATGACTGTCTTGTCCATAATTATCGTCTGTGTTAAGGAGTTGGACAAACCTTTCCTTTGAGGGTGATCCGATCACGTGCCATTGGGACAGACCCGGTGCATATTTTATTTCCTGAGCCCTAGTGGAGTAGGGGAATTGTAGAACTGTTTCAATATATCGAGATTTTGGATAAAACACGTTTTCTAACTCATTTGTGATATAATGGAGGACACTGTTCATGACAACACGATATCCAATTTAAATTAATATTAATTTCTTAATAATAAATATGAATAATATTCTATAATTTGGTGTCGCGCGGCTTCCGCGTTACCAGTTCTATCGTGTTACGATTTGCACGTATTGACTTCTAGTCTAAATATAAGTTTAAATATATGACTTAAATTTTAGACCATGGTATTTGGATGTTTCAGTTTTTGTTAAAAATGTTGTTTAAAAATGCAATACTAACTATTAAGAGTACAAAAACATTGTTTTATTTGAAAAGAAAATCCAAAAACAAAATAATTACTTTATTAGGCCGAGAATTCAACATTTTACGGAAGTTTAGTCGCTTAAGACACCCTCAATCACATAGTCAAATTGAAAAATGCAACCAAATGTTTGCAAAAAGGATGTTTGTAAAAGAAAATTACAAATGGTCTACGAGCCTTGATCCAGTTCTCTATAACTACAAAATAAGTATTCATTCAGCAACAAAAAACTTAAAAGAAATTAAATCAAATTTTTGAAATTAATCAGAAGAAACGCGGGTTTGGGAGCTACAAAACAATTGAGAAAAAACTGTAACGGAGACAGACGAAAAAAACCCGGAAAGTGTGCATAATATTGCTGAATCAACAGAGCCAGACGATAAAAACAGCCCCAAAAACATAGTAAAGCTTTATAATTTCACAAAAGGTGATTTTCCTTGGATAGTTGCTTCGAAATTTTTTATATAAAAAGTTCAAAGGAATTGGGATAATATCTATTGCTCACACATATTCGATACTATTCGCACAAACGCCGACCAGTCTCAGTTTGCAAGTATTGTGCTTGTCAACCACATTCGGCCGATTGGCTCAATGCCTTACTGATCTCGTCAGCCGGTATATTCCCGACAACAAATCACTACGCATCATTATACGCATTGCCAGATTTGCCAGCCACATCGCTCCAGGTGCGGTAAATTCATCGACAGAAGGGGATTCTCTTCGCCTCAGTTCTGGCAGGTTCCCCAGGCACGCTTCGCTAAATGAAGCTCTCAAACTCCTCTAAGATTGGTTTAATATCTCGAGAAGGAGTTACGACAGTCGCAAAACGAGCTGGCTTTTTGAACTGACATCGTTCGCTATATTACGTGTCCATTCGACGCGACTAATTCAAATTTTTTTTTAAATCAAAAATTTTTTTTTTTTTTTTTTTAATTAAACTTTTCTTCTTATTAGTTATTTAAATAAATCATTCTTATAAAAATAATCTATATTTATTAACAATATTAGAAAAATATAATTTGAACAACATAACAATTATTCCTTGTTAATGAATGGAGGAGATTGAAAATATTCAATTTGTAATCTTTCCAGTCATCTCCCACAGCTTGACGAGGATGACTTTGAGTTACCCCAGGCTGTACTCCCATCAGTTGACCAACTACTCAAATCCATAACTGACCCCTCCCAATCCGACGATTCTGACTGGCCAGAATACTGCCTCGACAGACGGAGTGTGCCATCCTTCGAAATCACCACTCTGGCCGGCCTATTTTCAATCATAGAACAACATATGGTCAGACCTCCCCCTCCATTCTCAGAAATTGTTCAATATCGGCAATTTGGAAGTTCTGGTATCATCTGGCATACCTCATCCTAGGCGCTCTCATCAAAGTACATCGGAGTGGGGACATCCCACGGTTACGTCATCATTTTCGGTTGCCTTTGATGTTCAGTGGCCAGACGAACACCAAAAACTCAAGACTTGTTTCATTGGGGACATTTATGGGTCAGTGACGTCATTAGACATATCTGAGTGTCTTGTGGTGGCTGGTCATTCCTTTGGATATGTGAGTGTCCCAGTCATTTGCAGATCACTTTGTGGAGTCTGTCTAAGAATGTCCTCGTTTTGGCCATTAAGGAGTTTGTAGGACATTGCTTGGTCAACGTTAAGGTTGGTCTGTCCCTTAATTTATAGTTCTCCCCCAATTCAAGAATAGTGTACACCACGGACAGTCAGGGCTCGTTATTTGCAGTATTCCTCGGATGAGTCCTTTTTCCTATTTCAGACGAAAGGGCCTCACTTCCGAACATTCCATCGAGTGTCTTCATTCTTCCTTGTATTTTTGAGTAATCACTTCAGCAATGGCGAAATATCCGCGGTAGAGCCCCTCGTCCTCCCTTCTTCCGCGGACTTGTCCCGACACTCACTGCTGGCCGTGGGGACTGCATGCAAAGTAGATGATTAAAAACAATTTAGACTTGTGTTCTGGGCTGTTACGAGTGGTATAAACAGCTCATGACAACTCCGTTCGAGGTTTCTGTTTTTAGGTATTTTAGAATGCCGGAACTCAACTGGCCGTGGTAAAGTGGATTGTGTCATCTACGAATGGCGTGAGACTGCTCCACGGAAAGGACAATGTTTTCTACATAGTGTCCGTGGAGTGTGAGGATGTCAAAAAAAGGACGGACAATATTCTGTTCTCGATTGTGCACAAATTGGAGTTTTCCTACTCCGTTTGCTACATTGCCCTCCTCAACGAGTTTTCAATGTTCACGCTCGACTCGACAGAGACGTTTCGACATGTCGAATATTCTGGGAATGAGATTTCAGTTTGCACATTGAGTGACTTAGAGAGTGTGGATGCTCGTTTTTTGAACATTGTCTACCAGTCGAGTCACTTTAAGGCCCAGACGAGTGCTCTGGTTGAGTTGGTGGTCTACTTCCTAGGCATCCCACAGCCACCAGGCCTGTTACTACACCTTCTGTGTACAAGACGAGGAAATTCTCTGTCTCGGGAGGCAGGGAGTGTCGAGGATTCGTCTGCTCTCCACAAAGGAGAGACTCGACAGACTGACCAGTTCCACTCTCCACAGGGAGGCCGTCCTCTTGGCTGTGGCCTTTTGTGAAGGAAGGGAAGGTCCGTGGAAGAGGACTGACGAGGCACTGTCCTCGAGTGAGGTTGGGGACATTCTATGTGAATATGTCACGTGTGTTGCCAAGACGTCTCCAAATCACGGAAATATCGCAAAACTTCATGAATTTTACTACCAGGTGGTACCATTCGTCATTAGAGCTTGTCTGGCCGTCAATGCGACGTACACGAATAGGGATATTCGTAGGGGAGTGTTGTTTGGGAAGGTCTATGATCTGTTCTATGTGGATTCTGTCTCTCTCCGTGTTTTCCTGGACTGTCTAAACAACTGCATTCTGAACAATCAGGTTGTTTGGAGACTTGTAGCAAGATAAGGGACATTCCGCCTGAGGTGACTCAGCACTTCCTCAAAGAGTACACTTCTGACGGACTCATCAAAGAATTGGAAGAATGTCTCATCAACCTCTCCATTTCGAGCATTGACATTGACATGGTGACTCCCATCCACATTCCAGGCACTCAAGTTCGCCTGGAAATGGGAAGCCTTCTCCGTCATAATTTATATCTACAACGAGGCCTTTGGGGACTACGTGTCACCCGCCAGAATATTGATTGAGTCACTCCATCGAAAGTTGGCTCAAAATGAGTGGGGGACAGTCTCCTCTGTGGGGAACATGTGCCTGCTTTACTTGAGGTAGCCTTTGTAGTGGGAAGGAATAGTTTATGTCTCACGGGGAGGAAGTACCCTCATGGGTCACTCGAGGGGCACACTTGTTGGCGAGTCAAGGACGACATATTCCGTTTTCTTGTCCTCCTCAAAGACAAAGGCAGTTCGGAGGGGAAAACAAGTTCGGTTAATTCTTAAGCCTAGTTTGGCGAGAAAATGAGAGAGTTTTGTATCCAAATTTGCGAATTCTGCTCAAATTCGACATTCACGGGTTTTTTAACGTTTTGTCGATAGTGAGCATTTTTGCTAATTTAAGGCATTCGGAGACCTGGAGTAAGTTCTGAGTTATCAGTCGTAGAAAGACTCAGCATCAGGTCATGGTGGACGTTCTCTTCAGTGTCATGATAGAAATGGATTTGGATTTTGGGGTGACTTTTCTACTTTAAATCAGAAACGTGAACTGTCCATACTTTTCACCTTTGTTGCCCAACAATTGGCCAAAAGTCCAGGGTGCCTCTTCATCAGTCGGTCCTTGATGGATCAAGTCAGCAATTATTGACACTTTTCAAGGTTTTGGAATTCCTGACCGTGGAGGAGGAGGCTCAGCTGTATGGACGTCAGCAGGCCCTTCTAAATTTGATCGAATCTGACGAAAATGCATATTTCAACGACAAAGTGATCCTCGAAAGGTGTTGGAGGGCCAAATTGTGGGTTGATTCTCGAATATTTCAGTTACGAAATATGTGAGCTGATTCTTCGACGGAATCGAGACTTTGCCCCAATATTTTATTGCTATTTGTACGATATTCTCAGAAAGGTTTCCCACTCTGGCAGATTTGTCGATTAGAGCAGTGTGTTTGAGTGGGTGGAGGACATTCTGGAGAGGACGGACGTTTCGAGTCAGCAGAAGCACGTCATTCGACAGAACATCCTCAAAAATGTGCAGGTATGACCACGAGTGTCGATTTAGGCACTGTTTGACATTTCAGTGCCCAAAACGACACAGCTGCTGATTTTTGAGTTGAAAATACCCCCAACTGACGTCTGTGAGCTGATCAAGGAGAATGAGTTGACTTTATTATCATTTTGTGACTGTATTTGGTCTATTCGGTTGGTTAGACAGTCTGATGTTTAGCCAGAGGGACAGCTTTGGAAGACAATTGGAGATGCCGAATGCACTGCATGAAGTTTACTTTGAACTGCTGTGCAAATACCGTCCCAGTGATGTGATCGACAATCTCAAGTCGGGGGGCTTCTGTAGCTTCGAGGCAATTTTTCAGGTTTTGTGACTCAGTCAAGCTCAGCTCACCCAAAATACAAAATATATGACGCGGAAGCATTTCTGTATGAGAAAATGGGGTCAATCGAGGCGGGGTACAACGTGTTGGAGCACGTGGGAGTTTTACTGACGAACTAGGTCATGACGGAAGAACTCAAAGAGGACTGCTCTGTGGATGGGGAGTTGAAGATCCCTTTGAGTCTAGTCAATCTAGTCGAGTATTTGCTTAGAAACAGGCGAATCGATTCATCTCGGAAGGAGGTGGTTTGGGAGTTATTTTTTTAGAAAATGTGGGTTCGTCTGTTTTGTCGAATTTATTCCTTACAAAAGACGGTATCTTCTGAAGAAAATTCAGAATGTATTGTCGGGTTGTCGATCTTGTAGTCTGGGAATTTTGTTTCAACTATGTGCTCAATTCGGTCCCTTCGAACGTGTCTTTGACAATGATTTTGAACGGTTTTTTGTGCCAAGACGGCGGTGAGGACTTATTTGTAAGACTGAGGGGACTCCTGGATAATTTTTTTTCACTTTGTCATTACAAAGAGGTAATCAAACCGTGTCAGTTTACAGAGAGCGATCAAATCGTACTCAAATTTGTTGTGTGGGGATTTGAATGCACTGGTCAGGAGTAGTGGGAAGAAAAGTGGGGTTTATGTGGCTGATCTAAATTGCACTGTCTGCGGGAGGACGATTCGTGAGGGGAGATTGCTGGTGGATCATGTTGGGAATGTTATTCACGGAGACTGCGTGGGGAGCGCTACTGAGTGTGGAGTGGCCCCATCTAGTGCGACCACATATACTCTTACAGATGATTATTTTTAACACAAATGTTTGGAATTCTGCAAAATGTTTATGACTGTGGATTGGTCAACTTAATATTCTCAACGCAAGACCAAATTCAAACAGACATAATTATGTCATTTTTTATAATCGGCCAACAGATAGCAGAAATATTCATAAGTGAGCATAGTCACTGCAGAATTGGGGAGTTGCCTGATCAAATGAATGCCCAGTCCTCGATATAAGGCAATCAATCCTTCATCTCTCACGACCCCCCTCACAGTTCCCGTCCAAGTCCCGTAGGTCCTGTCCTTCTCCCTTAACCTCGTCCTCACCACTTCGTAGGGATACGTTGCAGAACAGGATACAAACTTGGACACAGCCGACAAGAAAAAAGAAATGCCAAAGTTCCATTTTGAACTGCCAATGCTTTCTACGTGCCCGCTGTGGGCTCCAATCATCCAACTCCTCAGTTTTTCATACACAAAAAAGTAGACGACCGCCTCCGAGACACCAATATAGCTCACTAGAAGACCACGGTAGAATGCCAGAGGTCCCTCCTGTCTCCAAATTTGTCCTACCAAATTGGCAATCGAGATGGATGTGTCATTGCGGAGTTGGAGACGAGTTTTTATAAACCAGAGAGGATTGGTGGCCGTGGCTGTGCACACTCCTCTCAGTAAAACTCACAAACAACCCCCAAAGAAGGCAGAGGTGACAATTTGGAGAGAGGATGGACTGCCGTCCTCACAGAGACACCTCTTCGCTGCAGAATACGAGTAAAAGTGGATTGCTCTCGGCAATGACCAATGAAAATACTTAGAAGGGACTATCCCCAGCAGATTGGCTCCGAGACCACGGAAAAGACCAGGAACCCCCTCTGTCTTGACAATTGACCTGCCAAAAGTTCTGGTGAGTTGGCTGACCTCAAAACTATGATAATTTTTGAGTGGATTGGGGAATTTGATTTGGTCATGTAATTTAAATGTTTGTGTTCTCTGGACTGAAATCGCGTTTTCACTACTTCAAGGGGACAGGTCACACTCACTCCGAGCATTCCAGCAGCTCTGATGTGAGGATAAGTCATAAAAACCCTCCAGCTAGCAAGTCCACAAACGAAAACTGCATTTTCCAACCAAAGAACCGAAATATTAAAATATTTTATTTACATACAATTTTAATAATTCAGTGGAACCTCCATTTCAGGGTGACCTCTTCATTGGGGCATATCTATTTTTGGGGAAGTTTGAAATTAAGTCATTTTTATACAGTAATTGCCAAATAAATCAAAGAAAATTGTTTCACGAGCGAACGAGATATTGCCGAAAAGTATAAAATTAGTAAAGGTTATCTGATAATTTTATTGTTCAGCAGCAGTATGTAGAATTTCACAGCGAAGAGACTGTCTGGCACTGAAATTTGATAAAATTGTTTATGAATACTTTTTTAAAGCAGGTGAAGAATTTATTTCTGATTCAGGACGTATTTAATTATTTATTTATTGTTACCCCAGGATCACTGGGTTGTAATGAAAAAGAGAAAAGTTTCAGCTAATTAAATGACCCGAGACCATGGCGATAGAGGTTTTCTCCGACGTGGACGAGAGTCCTGGATGGCTTTCCAGAAAAGGCATGTCCATAGCTCGAAACTGGGACGATTTTTGAGGTATTTAAACAATGATTCGTATAGGGGACTCGCAGGAATAGAGACTGTCCTCAACATTTTTTGTTGACTTTTGATGAGAACTGCCTCCAGGGTGTTAGATGAAAGGTCCCAAGCAATTAATTTTTTGGCGGCTTCATGAATTGTGGATAATTTTAAAGGAAGGAGCGGGAGATTATCATCGACCACGATTCGCTTGCGATATAAACATGGCTATAATTGGCTTGAAAAATTAAAAAAGGCACAAATTGTCATTTAAGACAATAAGTGGTGAAAAAAATTTGTGTGATATTTTTTTCTCTTAGAATTTTTTATAAGTACGATGATTATGTTAATAACTATGCCAGTGAAAATATGTTCAAATGCAATGAAACGAGATTGTACTAAAAGAATATTATCAAAATCACGAGAATAATGATTTTTAACCTTGAGCGATTTTTCTGCAAAAAATGCAACTTTTTTAGTTCAACCCATAGATATTGGATTTATTTAGTCGTTAAAATTCATTAATTTAAATATTTTATCTTTTAAAGATGGTGAATTTAGTTTAAAATGTTGAATTTGTGCCAAGTAAATCTCAGACAAATAATCAGTATTGTTGAGGAGAATGTGGTAGTTCTTTTTGTTTTTCCGTTGAAATGGTGACGTCCCTTTATTGCACTCATGTCTTATTCATGCGCTCAATCTTTCTTGTTTTTTATTGGATCGTTTAAAGTAAAAGGACTTACATTCTCATTAAAAAGACAACACTTATGTATAAATTTAAAACGATATTGAATTTCTGTATGCTGTCTGTAGGAGAATTAAGTCCCCAATGGTCTTGTTAAAACAATGAACGGGTACCGACTGCTCCTGTTGCCACCAGACTGTCAACACTGTGGGGTGGGTTGTGGTAACTCACAGAGAATGGAGTATTAAAGACAGAATTGCCATCCTCCAACTACGCTTTATTATTTATTTATTAACTCCAAGATCACCGAGAAAGATAGGTCAGAACTAACTAATTAGGTGATCCCTGCCTCCAACCACAGCCGTACTTTCCTTACATGATCTTCTGATGACCCGACCGTAATCCGGAAAAGCTTTCTCTTCCTTCTGCAGAGGAACTCAATTGGAGTGCATTTCTTTATAACCGACCGAAATTCCTCTGCATGTGCCACCTTTTCCTTGAGTGGGTTTCCCAGTTCCTTGCAGAAACGTAGGAAACCCTGTCCATTCTTCTGCGTCGCCTCCTCGGAAGCAAGACTGCCAACTGAGGTGTCAGTGTGGAGCATAATCTTCCTTCTGAGTGAGTTCAAACGTTCCGCTTTCGAACAAGCAATAGCAAACCTCCAGGCTGAGCAGGCATACTCAACCGTTGGGGCAATCACTTGTTGGTAGACTTTGCTGACACAATCTTTCAGGGGGGAGGGACTCTTCTTTAACAGAGCTTTCAAGACGTTCCACTTCCGCAGACCTTTAGCTAGGGCCTCCTCTACGTGACTTGAGAACGTCATTAAGGAGTCGAAAACCACGCCAAGGATCTTCTGGGTACGCGAAGAGGGAATAGGTTTGTCTCCAATGAATATTTCCAGCCCATTCTTGAATCTTCTGTCAGTAGTAAAGAGGGTGATTGGGATTTGGATGCAGACACACACAACATGTTTGCAGATAGCCAATCACATACACGGTTGAGGTGTGACTGGACCATTGCGACAGCCACAGAAGGAGATTTATCTCTTGCAGCGATAATCAGGTCGTCCGCATAGGATAAGAACATTATGTCTGGGTCATTAGTAGTGGGTAGGTCATGTAGAAATAGGTTAAAAAGGAGAGGAGATAAAGGGGAGCCTTGTGAGACACCATTGGGCAGTAGTCTTGATCTTGAAGTAGTATTGTCGATACGGACCCTTCCGCGTCGGCCAGTTAAGAAATTTTCCAACCACAGTTTGATGTTCGGATGTAAGTTCGAATCAAATATCTTCCGCGTTAGGAGTTTCCTCGGGACAGAATCAAAAGCCTTTTGTATATCAATAGATACTAAGGCCGTCCGTAGGTGTGTTCCTATGTTAAAACCCTCAGTGATAAACTGGGAGACAAACACAAGTGGGTCGTTGTGGAACGGTCTGGTCTAAAACCGTGCTGGAATTCTGGCAGTTGTAGGACAGGAGAGATTTGCATTAATACGAGCTTTTCCAGTACTTTCGATAAGATACAAGTTATTGAGATTGGGCGGTATGAAGAGGGGGCATCCTTTGGTTTCCCAGGCTTTAGGATTGGCGTAATTAGGGAGTTTTTCCATATATTAGGTATCGTACGTAAGTTGATGGAGTCGTTATATAGTCTTGATAGTACGGTCCGTGCCCGGGGTCCCAGGTGTTTGAAGTGAATAGCACAAATCCCGTCGGGGCCACAAGAACGGGTGGGACGTAGGGATTTAATAGCCTTGTCAACATCATCTGGTGTGAAGAAGGTGGAATACGGTTCTGGTCGTGGTCCGTGCCGTTCAGTATGTGGAGTGCGAGAGAAGTTTTTATGACTGATCGATACATAATACTTCATAATCTTGTTTGCAAGTTTGCGAGCGGGTTCCGAGGAATTGTGGGCAACAGCCTCAGATTCTCTGTCCTCCTCGGCGATAAGGCAATTGATCCTTCTTAGCGTTTTCCAAAAGGTGGCGCAGGAATTTCTGTGACATAAACGTCCAACGAGACGACTCCACTTGAGTCCGTGATTAGTGCGGATCAGTTCAGAAATTTTGATATTCAAAGGACGTATGATATGGTATGAGTCATTGGACTTGCTTTTCTTGAGGGCGTCCCGTTCTTTGATAAGTGATGAGATTTCTGAGGATAGTCTTGGATTGAACTTTTTATATGAAGCGACAGGTATAAATAATTTATCGGCTTGCAGAATGATAGTAGACAGGATCTTGGCCGTCCTTTCCACCGTGCAATTTTCCATAGAGAGGTCGAGCAGGCAGTCGTCCACATACAGCCCGAAACCATGCCAGTTAGCTTTCGAGTAATTTTTGAACTTCGTAGGGCGGCGCGTTGGACAGAAAGGCCTTCTAAGTGTCAGTACAATGGGGTTATGGTCGCTCGAGGAGCCATAACGAACATTCCACGAGATATATCCAGCCAAGGATGGAGTGCAAAGAGACAGGTCCGGGGATGTTGGGCTGTCTCTTCTACGGGTTGGTGTCCTTGTATGAGCGTATGGATCGTTTAGGATAGTCAACTTATTGAGTACGGAAAGGATATATTCGCCACGAATGTCGGCCGGTTGAGACCGGAGCCAGAGCGGATGCTTGGCATTTAGGTCGCCGCATAGCAGCAAGTCCTTCAGTCCGCCGAGTTTCAATAAGTTGGGTGTGTATTTTGAGATAAAAGAGGTCGTCGAGCTTTGCGGTGGGACATATACATTGCATAATGTAAAATGTCTTGAGGGTGAGAGAGGAACTTCTATGGAGATTTGTTCAAGGATAGGATCGTCTTGGCACAGGGAGGAAATGAATGTTGTAACGTCGGTGAACACAAGCCCATCCTTGACAATTGTCAATAGTCCTCCACCAAGACATCTCGTCCGGTCCTTTCGCAGTACACTGTAGCCAGGGAACCGAGGTGTTGGGGATGACGCGGAGAGTTTAGACTCCTGGATGAGGGCAATGTCCACTTTTAATCGGGATAGAAGGGAGCGTAGCTCCAGGACCTTGCTTCGTACTCCATTGATATTCAGTTGTAGGATAGTCAGAGAATCGGGCCCCGGATTCAGTTCCACGTCGCCAGCCAGATGTAGGAAAGAGAAAGGGAAGTTGGAAGGCAACCCCTCCCAAAATCGTGCAGGGGGGGAGAAGGTAGAACTACGCTTTAAAAACAATCCTAATAAAACCATATTGATTAAAAATGTATATGCACTGACCACAATGAAGGTATCCGTCAACTCAGAGGAACTCGATGATTTTTACTCGTTCCAATTATCGGATTACTCATCACTCTCTAGCTCTTACATGCTCTTTATAGCTGAGGATTGGAATGTCATAGTGGGAAAAAAGCTTGACGAATCGAATTTCCTGGGTAGCTATGCTTGAGGGACCTGAAATCTGTCCGTGCCGGCACTTATACACTTCTATAAGTCGTTCGGACTGTTCCTCTGTAACATGGCATTTTGACATAGAGCTCGACATGTTAAATCCGTCCGCGATAAATTGAGTTAAAATTGCTTGATGTATTGAGGTTGAATATTGTGGAAGAAAATCACCCTGCGATTTTGCAAATAGAAGAGGATAGATGATTTTCAATGATTTTTGAAACAACTGATAAAATCGAGATTGGTCGATATTATCCTAGGTTTTTAGAATCACCGTTTGGTTTTAGAATAGGAACAATGCAGGATTTTTTCCAGATCTACGGAATTTGTCCGATGGGTTAGGGTTAGGGTTAGAGTTCGAAGATACAAGTGCCTTCATTCCATTGGTCTTGAGATGCTTTAAATGGTGGATGGATATTCCGCCGCACCATCTATCGTAAGATTTTTTTACAATTTATCATCAAATGCTCAAAAAATGGTTCAGAAGATTGTCATACTTATCATACGTGTGGAATTATAACTTTGTTTATGTTTCTACGGAATTTTATTTATTAGCCTTAAGTTGAATATCATAGTGGCAATTGAACACAACCAATAGTCACAACTAACTGTTATGTATTATTATGCAATTCACGCGAAACCAAAAAGTTGATTAAGATTCCACTTTTGCCATACGACTCAGGATACGCTCTACTACCCTTCCCTGTTTTGTGCAGGATCGCTCAGATCGTCCAGATCATTTGCCGATTTCAATTTTCTTCCAATATATTTGAGTTCATAATGTTGTTCATTGTCGGCTCCAATATGTTGTTTTGTTTTTTAAGCAGAAGTAAGATTTCATTGGCCTTACTGGCCGGCATCATTTGCAAGGCTCTTAGGACATGTCCAAAGAGCATCCATTTTCTGGACACCACTTTTTCTGTAAAGTTCTTCGTTGCTCATCTTTTTTGATTAGCGAATACCTAGGAATAGTCTTGAATGTTTTTTGTGGAAAAAATTGATGTGTTCTAGTCCACTTTAGAGATGGAAAAACTTACATCCTGCAGGAAGATACTGAGTGTCGTTTTTTTGCAGTCATAAAATATGGTCTAAAGCTCGAACACATTGAAGTTACATACTGTTAAATATGGTCAGTCAGAACATATATGGACCACTTTGGATGAGATTGTTTTTTCATTTTTTGTGAATACATGAAACACTTTGAACACTTTTTATTGACCAAAAAAACATATACAAACCAGTTATTTAAAAATGCATGGTGTCATCCATGTATTTTATAATGCTACTGAAATTGAAGTGCTATTTTTGACAACTTAGTTAACTGGAAGTGTTTTGATTCCTTTAAAACACCTAGGATTCTTTCTTTCCTTATTGACCATCAATGGGTGTTTGTCCAAACCCGTCATGATATCATTACAGTTATTCTATCCTTCATGTTTTTAATTTCAATCGATATTTCATTGTTAAATGATAGTGTCCGATCAGGTAATAAATGTTTTCCGATGTATAATCTTTTCAAAAATCTTTTAATGTCCATTAGCACAAACATTAAACGGCATTTATATCGGAATCAGTTTAGAAATTATATGTTATTTCTTTTGTAGTAAGAATAATGGCATCCATTTTTATAGCTTTAACAAAAATAATAGCTTTATAGATTAGTATGTGACCATTTATTGGTAAATTTTTGGTCTCGAATTAAGCAAATCAGATGGACAATGCAGTTTATACGTTTTTTTCTTTGTTGTCGCTTCGTCTTTTGCGGTAAAATTGATTCAATTAGATTGAAAATTAACATAATTTCTTCTCTATTCTTCAAAATTCGTAAAAATTGAGACTGAGAACAGTTGAATATTGCATATGGAGCTGCCTGAGTTTGACCTCTGAATAAACAAATTGATTATTTACAATTTTTGAGAAAGTGTAAGATTCCGGCATAAAATTGTAATGTTTAATCGGTTTATACCAATAATTGTATATTTGTTCAAATATAAATAATAAAAATATTTGAAATTAATAAATCGCACAACACAAATTAGACATTATGATTGCTTCTGTGGACTATGACGCCGAAAAGCGTATCAACAGTTATTTAAACTAACGAAATAGTAAAAATCAAATCATTTCTAACAACATATTCCAAAAAAACAAAACAACAGCCACTATACACCCAAATCCTCGTATCTCTGGACATAACATTGACAGACCGACGTGGCCAACAGGTCCAAAGTGCAGATAGTAGTGGAAATGGACCACGTCGACTCATTCGACCCCAATTTGGCCGAGAATGCAATGGCAAACACTTTCCGATACACGTGCCTCTTCTCCGATGTGATCTACGAACTGCTCCCCTCCTACAAGACTCAGTCCGCCTCCGTGAAGGACGTCCTCGATGTGTTCATAGAGCACAGAGTCCTCCATGACCAGAGACTCCACCCTCCTGACCAACCAACCCTTCCCCGAGACCCACAAAACAAATTCCCCCCAGAACTAATGAAAAGATTGTAATTTCCCGTCATTAATTCCAGCCAAGTCTGTTTCAGTGCCAATTCCCTAAAGAAGATCCAAGTGCGGGCAGTGCGGGCCATTCACATTGGGAAACTGCTGACAGTGCACGGTGTGGTCACCCGAGCCACCCAAGTCAAGCCAATGGTGGCCGTGGCTACTTACACTTGCGACCAGTGCGGCAACGAGGTGTACCAGACTGTCAACTCGCCCAGTTTCATGCCTCTCCTGAGCTGCCCCACCACGGAGTGTGTGAATAACAAGGCTGGGGGACGCCTCCACATGCAGACGAGAGGCTCCAAGTTCGTCAAGTTCCAGGAGTTGAAGATCCAGGAAATGGTTTGTGTATTTGTTGAGTGTAGAGTGATGAAATACCGGTTGGTGGGATTCCGCGGAGTTTGGGTGTGTTTTGTCGGGGGGAGGTGACGAGGCAGTGTCAGCCGGGTGACCACGTGGCTGTGACGGGAATATTCCTTCCAGTGGCAGGCCGACATTCTTCGCAGGGAATTGTGTCGGAGATGTTCCTGGAGGCACACAACGTGACCAAACTGAACAGGACGGACGACTGTGCCACTGACTCGATGGAGTTGACTGAAGAAGAGGAAAGGATGATAAAATGTGGGTTGTGTCACTCATCTTCAAGCTCCTGATTTCTACGACAAACTGACGGCGTCGGTGGCTCCCGAGATATTTGGGTTGGAGGATATTAAGAAGGCCTTGTTGCTGTTACTGGTGGGTGGAGTGAGCATATCTCCCCGCGGAATGCACATTCGGGGGAATATAAACATGTGTCTCATGGGGGACCCCGGTGTTGCAAAGAGTCAGTTGCTCATATATATTAGCAAACTGGCCATTCGAAGTACGTGTGTTGTATATTCGTGGAGGTCAGTATACGACAGGGAGAGGGTCGAGTGGGGTTGGACTGACTGCCGCAGTCATGAAGGATCCATTGACTGGGGAGACAACCTTGGAGGGAGGGGCACTAGTCCTGGCTGACGGAGGGGTTTGCTGCATTGACGAGTTTGACAAAATGAATGACACAGACCGGTGTGCTATCCACGAGGTGATGGAACAACAAACAATATCAATAGCAAAGGTATATTCCACATATATATCCAGGCGGGTGTTGTGACGTCCTTAAATGCACGTGTGTCCATCCTTGCTGCAGCCAACCCTGCTTATGGGCGATATAACCCACGCAAGTCGATTGAGCAGAATGTTCAGCTCCCGGCCGCCCTGTTGTCCCGATTCGACTTGCTTTGGCTTATGCAGGACAGAGTGGATCACGACAGCGACCTTCGGTGTGTGTCTGAGTATGTCATGTCCAGATTGGCACGTCACGTGGCTTATCTACACCAGCACGGGCGACATCCCCCAATCCATTTCAGTCCCCTTTCAATGAGATTTATGAGGTGGGAGTCCTTCTTATTGCCAGGAAGTACATTCTGCGATGTCAGAGCCACCGACCGATCGTCCCTCGGCCACTGACGGACTACATTGTGTCGGCCTACGTCGAGATGAGAAAGGAGGCTCGGAATGGGAAGGACGCCATCTACGCATCAGCGAGAACACTTTTGGGGATTCTGAGGTTGGCGACGGCCTTGGTTGGTGTGAGTGGATGAGAGTAGGCGAGGTTGAGGTTGTCGGATACGGTGGACAAGGATGATGTGAATGAGTCGATGAGGCTGATGGAAATGTCCATGGAAACACTCAATTCGGAGAAGGACATGTCTCATGCTCGGTCGGCGACGGACAGGATATGGCAGATTGTTAGGGATATGGAGGAGGATGAGGGCTCAGCCTTGAGTATTGCTCAGATTGTGGAGCGTTGTTTGGTTAAGGGGTTCAGGAAGACACAGGTTGAGGACACGCTTAGATTGTACGAGAATCTGAATGTAATTCACATCAATCAGAGCAGTACTCGATTGAGGTTCCTTTGATTTTTTCTGTTTAATTTCTTTTTGGACTTAAATAATTTATACCGATTTGGTTGACTCTGTGACGTCCCTTTATTGTACTAATGACACATCCTGAAGAGTTCGTAGTGGAATTTCCTCTTCATTGCGAAAAACACAATTAACTGAAGGCCTAATTCATTGTTGAGATTCAGCAGCTTTCTTTCAAAAAATAAGCTCAACAAGGATTTCGATGTGTTTTTGGATCATATAAGATTATTTTACTAAGACCGGAATGTAGACACAATTGATATAGAAACAATAATATGCCAATTCAATTCACCAATGCTGGAGAATCAGTGACAGGATATCAGTCTTACAGCTAATGCTGGGAAAACGCTTTCAACAATCATTAACGCATATGCATCAACAATAAGTATAGTAATGAAATGTATGACGAAGTTGAAAATTTATAATCGAATCTCGGCATGGCATATACTTTCTTCTCTACTCACTTTCCTTGCAGGTGACTGGAATGCAAAAGTGAGAACAAGTCGTAAGGAAAAATTTTTTATCAGAATTCATAGTAACTCAGATGGTGCGGCTTTGGCAGACTTCTACAGTGCATTTGATCTTTTTTTGTGCAAAAGGCGTTTAAACATTCGGCAAGACATATGACGACGTAGATGGGGAAGAGACAAAACCAGAATGGGCAGATTGTACTTATTTACAATCAAATTATTACATTATCTGTAGACTTAATCTTAAATGCACTCACAATCCTACGGAGGCACACTTCTATGAGTGACCTGTTGTCTTTCGATTTAAACTTCATTTACGTCAGAATCTGATTAAAAAACGAGAAACACTCCTCTGGAAAAATGGCCGTCGAAAACTTGCATAAAAGCGATTCTACGCGCAATAGATTCAGTATAAAGGTCTGACAAAAAATTGACATTTTATCAAGAATACGGAAAAATTTTAGACTTCGTATAAAGCAGGCCTGGCCAACCCAAATCGCATCGCGGGCCACTTTGTCCAAATGAATCCTTTCCGCGGGCCGCATATACATGTACATACTAAGGATAGATATCAAAACAACACAGATAAGATTTTATTTAGTAAAATAGCATTCAGTCCATTATACGTATCAATGAGAAATCTGTTTTTCTTTATCTTCACTTAATTTTTTCAAATCAACTTCACAATTACTAGTTGCACATCTTAATTGGTTTTCTAAGTTTTTATCTGTTAAAGAAGATCTATATCTACTTTTACTAAACTTTAATTTCGAAAAGAATGATTCACATACGTAAGTAGATCCAAAGGAGCTTACAACTCTTTGTGCAAAAATTCTTAAGTTGGGATATTTTTCTGCAGTCACATATTTGTTATAAAAGTCAATTTTGGATATAGTATGTCACAGGCGCTACCGGTTACCGAGCGCTACGGGTTACTGAATGCTCAAATTTAACATTTAAAGAATTTTTTATAAAAATTAAACCTAAATTTTTTTAGTTATTATATTTAAAAGTAATAAATATATAATTTCAATATTTTTAAAAGGCGCAGCATTTGATAATTTTCAAATAGATAATTTACCATGCGTATTCTATAAAGTTTTCTTGATGCCTCGCTGTTTTGTCAAAATTGTACAAGAATATGATCATATAGTTAAAATATTGGAAGAGCAGGGGATCATTGGAATATCTAAACAAAAAATACAGATTAACTCGAAAGTCCAAGAATTTTACTTTCATTACCGGGCGGCTATATCTTAAAGACTCACGTAGAAACGATAAAATAGTCATTTCTGCAGACAATCATGAGGTGATGCAATTAGTGGCTACGCGAATTCATCAAATGACTCATTGCGGACATAACACGTTGGAAGAGTTTTGTAATCAGAGATATTTTTTTGTTAAACGCGAAATCATCAGGAAAGTAGTATCGGAATGTGATGTATGTCGATTTGCAAAAATAGTTGATCCTGAAAACCACATTATAGCCTCACAACCAATTGAGAGATTTCAGATAGATCTGATTGATCTCAAATGTCCGACGGAACAATGAAAAAAACCCACATGAAACGAATCAAAAAAATAAAGATCAAAAATAATTAAAATTTTAGTTATAATCCATAAAAAAAGTTTTTTCAATTTCTGTGTAACGTTATATGAAAATTTTGGAGCCTTAGTGCTTAAACGTCTTACGCCTTATTCTTGAATTAAATCTGTAGTAGATACATTTAGAATTGTTTTTATGAAAGATAACAATTATTAAATCTTAATAAATATATTTTATTTTAATATAGTAATTTTTAAAGCAAGTTTTTGTGCATTATAATTTTAACAAATTAAAAAATATCATAAAAAAATTATAACTTTTTTTGTATGTTTAATCAAATTAAGTATATTAATTTGAAACATAAAATTTCAAGTATTTTTTCTTGATTTTTTTCTAAGTCCACTCGGGTAACCCGTAGCGCTCGGTAATGCCCAGCGCCTGTGACATAGTAGGATAAACAGTCTTAGTTCACTGTTGCACTGTAGGTCAATTATTTCCGTCTGCAAAGTATTTGAAACAATAGAAACGTCAACATGAAATGGAGAAGAAAATGTTTCAAACATTTTCTCATATTTTTTTAGTTCCGAGAATCGACTGTCAAATGCTGCAGCAAGATTTTTTATTTCATCAGCGTACTTGAAGAAATTTTTACAATGGCTGATTTTAAATTGATTTAGCGTTGGAAAATGTTGATCATTTCCATTTCTTATTTGACATTCAAACAATTATTATTATTATTAACAATGACAATTTCATTCGAAATGCTTTGACTTGATGGCATGCATTAGTAATCAAATTATCCTGTCCTTGTAACTCCTTGTTTAATTGATTAATTTTTTCGGTTATATCTACCAAAAAGCACAGATCTAGCATCCATTCTTCATCATTTAATTCAGTTAATGTCATTTTCTTATGCATCATAAAACTTTTGATTTCGTCAAAGGCCAAAGAATAACTTTTGAAATATTTTATTTGATCACGCAAAGTCACCACAATTTCATTTGAAATGTCATTAACCCTGCGACATATGGTTTGACGTGACAAGCTAATGTTTGAAAACTTTTTAGTTTTATCTGGCAAAATGTCTTTCACGACAGCATCCAAACACTCTTTTACGAATTCTCCATCCGAAAATGATTCATTCTCTTTGAAATTATCATTGCAACAGAGTAGCTTGCTTTAACAGTATCAGAAGAAGAGTGTATCGATGAATTTAATAGTCTTTGCTGATTTCTCAATTCAGATTTAAGCGAATCCAGTTTCCTGTTTTCATTCCTTACTAAATTTCGCGTATTCGGAATGCTTTGTTTCATAATGTCTTCTTACATTGTACTCTTTCACCACCGATACTTTCTCCTTGCAAATTAAACATGTTGGCTTGGAATTATGCATTATAAAAAAGTAATCTTCTTCCCAATGATTGCTGAATTGCCTGTTTTCTTCAAAAATTTTCCTTTTCTTCATATTGATAACAGCTACAAAAATAGATAAACTTTAAAATTTATTAATCTTATAAAATTTATCTTTATTTATTAAACTTAAGAAAAATTTATCTTGAATGTATTTATAGGTTAACTACATACAAAATTTCTCTCGCGGGCCGCACCAAACTCCATCGCGGGCCGCATGCGGCCCGCGGGCCTTGGGTTGGCCAGCCCTGGTATAAAGAATTATAAAAACAGAGCTAAAATATAAGAGGAAATGCATTCTACGGAATGTAAAGAGTAGAGTACGCCTGCTTCATCAAAGATCACTTGGACAGTACGCCGAAGAAGTTGTGCAGCTCAATTATGGCTCAAAATTTGATTGCTCATTGGGCAGCATAGAGGATTCAGCAATGTCATTAAGATTACCCGGTTGATTTGCTTTCATAAATTTCCCAATCAAAGCATTTATACCAGTCAAAATTTATTTATAGGGTTTTCGGATCAATATAATAACTTTTCGAATCATATAATAATTTTTCGAACCAATATAATAATTTTTCGAATCAATATAATATGTGTTTTCCGATGTGTTTGTAAGCAGCTATATATGCTTTTTGGGGAAAGACCAGTTTCCACGGAGCAGAGGTGGTTATCTATAGAGAATTGATAAGTTGCTCGAGTGTGGGGTAAATGCAGCAGTTTTCCGTGAGGTATCTTGACCCAGTAGCGATTGGGAGTCTTCGTTCTTATGGCGTCTCAAGCGTCCAACAATCATTGTAGATGGCTTGACAACTGTGAATATAATTGATTTGTTCATTAGTCCTATTGCGTCTTCTCCCCAAACCATTTGGTTTGGTGTTGTGCAGTGTTACAAAGGAATAAGAAAAGGTCTCACAGAAATGGGCCAAAAGCGTGCCCAGGAAATCTCTGTATCCGCGGAATTATTGACCTTTTTCTGTGTCTGCCGTTGAGAAGCCGTTGTGATGGAGTGTACAACTTTTTTATCAAAAACTTTACTTCAATCCATGAACATCTTTGTGCCGAAATCTCATTCCAAAAGTGGATATATGTAATTCCCCGAAGGATTTAAGGCCGATCACGTGCATGCCGAATCTATATAAATTATTGACAAAATGTGTGAACAGGAATTTGTCAGAATATGTTGATTCATATGATTTAATAACTGAAAATCAGCTGGGAACAAGGAGAATGTGTCAAGGGGCAAAAGAACAAGCTATTGTCAATCAATGTTTAAATCAAAAAAATGGAAACAATTTATGTTCTACGTGGATTGATGTTAAAAAAGCCTTTGATTCGGTCGAGCATGAATTTTTGGGCCAAGTATTGCAAAATTCTGGTCTCCCCTTCTGGATTATTAGATTTATTAATAATCTTATCACAAAATGGAAGATAAGGCTTAATTTAAACAATAATACTCTGGGAGAAATTAAAATAAAGCGAGGAATTCTACAGGGAGATTCTCTTTCACCGCAGATCTTTGCTTTGTTAATGGACCCTCTAAGTCGATTGCTGAATGGAAAGTTTCCGAAGATAACGATGGGGACTTTAGGAAATGGGGAACCCACTTATGCAACTAATCACCTCCTCTTTATTGATGATATAAAACTGTTCTCTCACCATAGTGATTCTATGGTTATGATGATGGAAGAAGTGGATTTGTTTTTTGATGCAGCTAGGCTGGAGAGAAATTTTGAAAAATCCGCAACAAATGTGAAGTTATTGTCTGACAAAGCCCGGTTCCTTGATGGATTGGATGGATATCAATATTTGGGAGTCCTTGAAGATAAGAACAGTAATGTCCTTAAAGAAGAAATTATGAATAAAATCTATAAAGAAGCATCTACGCGTATTGAAAATTTGACAAAACTGATTTAAACTCAGTTAACCTGTTTAAGGGATAAATGAATATGCACTCTCACTTTATAACTATTACATTGGATTGATTGATGTGGAGCCTGGAGAATTTGAGCAGATTGATAAGAATATTCGCCGAATTCTTATGGACAGACGTATACATTTCCAACACGCAAACAAAGAAAGATTGTATCTACCAAGAAATAAATTTGGAAGAGGCCTGGAGTCTGTCAGTAATAAAGCTGAACGGATGCTCCTCCAATTTTATAATGACTTAGAACATAAAGCAAATTACTGCCTGAGAAGAGAAGGAATTCTACGGGTCATTAATTCAGAGAAAACCCACATGGCCACTATCGTAGAATTCATTTCCAGAAAGTACAACATTTGACAATGTCGACATTGATGGAAATACAGCATGAATATCTGCTTAAAGAAATTGAAAAGAAGCAGATGCACTCTATCTTATTTCAATGTCTGAAAGACACGGAAGTAAATGTTTGTGAATCTTCTGGATGGTTGATTAATGGAAATCATTCCCCCATGACTGAAGGGAGACTGTGCCTACTTCAGGACCGCAACATGTTTTTTGATAATGGAGAAAATAAGTGCACGCATTGTAACTCGGCAAGAAAAACAGTTGATCACCTTGCAACTAGGTGCGGGAGAATGCTGAATAGCTCATATCTCAGACGGCATAACGAAGTAGTCAGATGTATTCACTTACATCTCTGTCGTCAATATGGAATAAGGAAAACTAAGAGACTAAAGACACACTCAGTTCAATCTGTTGTTAGCAATGAATTTGTGGAGATTCGTGTGGATACTACGATTAGTACGGATACAGCTGTGGCGAATAACAAACCTGATATATTTGTCCATGATAAAGTGAGGAATACAATCACTCTTATCGAAGTTGGGGTTACTTCGCAAAATTGCCTAAAGCAAGTCGAAGTTGAGAAGTTCCACAAATATGACTTATTGGCTAATGAACTTGAAGCAATTCATCACGCAAAAGTGAAAGTAATCCCTGTTGTAATGACCTGGGATGGAATTGTCTCAAGATTTTTCAAGGGTCATCTTGATGTCCTCAAGCTGGAAGAAAGAGTGAGAGCATATATTCAGACAGTGGTTCTGAGAAAGACATTGGAGAGCATGCAGGCTGAAGAGAGGCATGGTATATCGATACCTAGTGAGGAGAAAGCTGAAACGGAATGTCAACCAAGGGCAGCCTCAGAATGTGGAGTGTGCTTCGACGAGAACACACCCATACGGTCACTGGATTATGGGCCCAAAAAGAGAAGATTAAGCTAATTAATTAATTACTTTAACATGGATTTGTTGTTTAAATAATAAACAGTTTTTTTTCTAATAATTTTTTAAATATATATTAAAATTTTTATGGTTTTATGGTTTATAATATAATGATGGAACTGAAAAATTTATAAAATCTAATTAAAAATTTGTTTTAATCCAATAGTACGAAACTGAATTATTGTATTTTGGATATATTTTATCTGTAATTTTTCTTCTTGTGGTGTTGTGCATGTCTGTTTCTACTGTATCAAGAGAAGCAAATCCTACGGGCCTTCCTGCTGGAGATTTAAACAAAAGTGATTTGACGGGCGCAGGACAACTGGCTCTAGGGCTGGACGAAGCCACAAGAGAAACTATTCGTGATCCTACAGGTTCTGGGAATATGCCAACAAACCTGCACTCTCTCAACGCGATCATAAGTGAAGCCAATTGCTCCTCTGAAAGTGCATGGGTGTCCGAAATTGTGCGAGTCACAAAGCAACGGCTGCGCAGGATCCCTAGAAGCGGGTGGAAAGCTATCGTTGGGAAGTTCAACTCCAAATTCTCTAAAGATCTGAATGTTGGTCAAGTCAAATCAATGCTGAAGCCCCGGAAGTTTGACAAAAGAGCTGAAGTTGAAGAAGTTGACCAATCTATATTTTCGAAGATTGATGTATCTATGTTCGGGAAATGTCTGAGTGAGTTAAAGTTTCAATTGGAGAGAATCAAGGAGGTGCCAAGAGAAGCCCGAGTGCCCACACCCAAGCTACTACGAAAATATATAAAAGGGGAAATACTTAATTGTCTAAATTCGGCAATATCTCATCTCACCCAAACCGCTCCTCCGCAAAATATCAGTGATATATCTGATATAATTTTTGCTGCGCAGTGTGCATATATAGAACTTTCAAAAGGAACAAGAACAGGCTCTGACTGGAAGGAGAAAATCCACAAGGAAGTATCCAACTTGCAGGCCAGATTAAATCTTGTCAATCTCTATGCGAAACAAGAATTACGTAATGCCGACAAGAAGGAGCTATTTGACACTCTCTGTGCGTATGGGTATAAGAAATCGAAAAAGGGGGAACTGGTGAGAATTAGATTGGTCATACAAGATATGATTCGAATAAAAGAAAAGAAGATATTGATGCATAAATCCAGGACCGAATTTCGAAAGGACAACTGGTGCTTCGAGTTGAATCGGAAAAGATTTTATAGGCAAGTATCAGGAGATAAGATGCTCGCTGAGTTTGAGTTCAGTGACAATGATTGCTTGTCCTTTTGGAAGCAGGTCTGGTCCAAGAAGAACCCTCCTAAGCCAGCTGGGTTCGTGAACAGGAGGGTCACCGGTATCGAGAGTGCACCCTCGGAGTTAACTGAGGAATTCATTAAACAGACCATTAAGTGGTCCAACGACTGGAAGACATGTGGATGCGATGGAGTGTATAATTTCTTCATCAAAAGATTTGACTCACTACATGGATACCTGTGTCGGGAAGTGAACAGAATAGTTAATAAGGAACACATCCCTGAAGACTGGTTCTATACGGGCGTCATTTACATGATTCCGAAAAAAGAAGTTTGTGAAAATCCCCGTGACTTGCGCCCAATAACGTGCATGCCTGCTCTCTATAAACTTGTGACAAAATGTGTAAACATCAAACTCTCTGACTATGTGGATGCGTTCGGCTTGGTCTCTGAAAATCAATTGGGAACGAGGAGACAATGTCAGGGTGCTAAGGAACAAGCCCTTATCAATCAGTGCATAAATCGAGAATATGGCAATAATCTCTGTGCATCATGGGTGGATGTTAAGAAAGCCTTCGATTCGGTGGATCACGAATTCCTGTTTCATGTGTTGGACTGCTCGGGAATTCCTTTATGGATAACCAACTTTATAAAAAGCCTGGTGGAGAGGTGGACAGTCTGCCTTCATTTCGGGAAAAAGAGAATTGGGGCTGTTAAATTGAATTGTGGAATTCTACAGGGAGACGCCTTATCCCCGCAATTGTTCGTACTGGTAATGGATCCACTGAGCAGAATACTTAATTCCAAATTTCCCAAGCTGTGGATTGATCAGGAAGACCCCAGTATGCTGGCATACTCTACGAACCATTTATTTTTTGTTGACGACTTAAAGATTCTAGCACAGAAAGAAGAAACTGTCATTAAAATGATGGATACTATTGTTGAGTACTTTGAAGTTGCGGGGCTTGAAATGAACTCTCAGAAGTCTGCGACTAATCTAGAATCATTGGAGGGCTGCAGAACTCTGGATGGAATCGAAGGCTATCGATACCTGGGAGTGCTTGAAGACCGGGGAAGCAATGTACAAAAACAAAAAGTGTTGGAGACAATCCTCGAGAATGTAAAAAAAGAGTTACTGGATTAGCAAAGACAAAACTAAACTCAGCGAACCTCTTCAAAGCAATCAACGAGTATGCCCTGGCTTTATATAATTACTACAACACTGAAATACACCTGAAGCCAGCCAATAAAGAGCGGCTATACCTCTCAAGAAAGTGCATGGGAAGGGGGTTGACATCAATTGCTTTTAAAGTGAACTAATGCTGCTTCATTTTCTGGAAACCTTGGAGAAGAAGTCGGCTATCTGTCTCAGGAGGTCGGGGATCCTGCGGGTTATTAAAAAAGAAAAACCGCATATGGCGACAATCGCAGGATTTCTTGCCTCTAAATACGATTGACTGATAAACAATCTATCACTGACAAATCCCTGAGAGAGGCTCATGTACAATATTTGTCCAACAAAATAAAGAACAAGTCACTCCATTCAGTCCTGTTCAGGTTTAAAGAAGACTCTAACTCCGACCTCAAAATGTCTAGCGAGTGGCTGTACAAAGGGAACAATACACCAAGGAGTGAAGCTTTGTATTGCCTCTTGCAAGATAGAAATTTGTTTTTTTTCTTCTGCGCGTGGTGCGCTGTGTGATCATTGCAAAAAAGCTAAGAAGACAGTAGACCACATGGCTACACGGTGCAACAGAATGCTAAACAGTGACTATGTGAGAAGGCACAATGAGGTTGTGAGATGCATCCATTTGCACGTATGCAGACAGTTTGGAATAAAGAAAACTGGGAAACTAAAGTCTCACTCAGTACAATCTAGTTTATCGACTCGAAATGTTGAGATAAGAGTAGATACGCCAATATTGACTGATACGCAAGTTCAGTTCAATAAGCCAGATATCTTTATCTATGACAGATTGAAGAATGAGATCACCATAATTGAGGTGGGGATTACATCGCAGGAGAGACTCAAACAAACCGAAGTTGAGAAACTGCATAAATACGATTTGCTGGCTGGAGAACTAAAGATGCTTTACCAGTCCGAATTATTCCGATTGTGCTGACGTGGGACGGGGTGGTTTCAACGTGCTACAAAGCCTATATGGAGAAGTTATCCGTTGAAGGTCCGACAAGAACGTACATTCAGGGACTTGTCATGAAGAAGACATTGGAGGCAATTGTGGTGGAACATAGGCATGGAATCCATACGTCTCAAGAGGAATTCATTACGGCAACCAGTCAGTTGGCTGAAGTGGCAAATCAATCTTGCGAGGACCCTTCGGATGAAGCAAACGGGAAAATCTTGTGTTCGGAGAATGAAAGTGCTCATGGTGCGTTGGTGGAAAGCTCTCCCAAGAGGAGAAAAATTCCAGGAGACGAGGATCATTGAGCTAACGTGATTATGAAGACATTTTACAACAAAACTTAGAATAACTTTAGAATTAATTATGTATTTTGAACTACAGTCTAACCTCTTTTTGGGGCACCTAGTGCCCCAAAAAACAGGGTTTCCCCAGATAGAGGGGTTTTCTAATATTAACGAAAAAAACTAACGTTTTGTTAATTTAAAACCAAAAGATGTTTATTCTTAATTTCATTTAACAATTTTAGTCTTTACTTGTCGGGAATGATCCGTTATTTTCGCTCCGAATTGGTACTTTTGAATTAATCGATCCATTGTCAAATTAATCGATCCAAACGACCTTGTCGGGAAATGATGTTTATCACTATTATCGGGTTCTCTGAAGCCCTCAGAAACTTCACATCCATCAAAATTACATCCATCAAAACAACAGAAACACGTTATTATTAGTTATTATAAAATAAAATGCAAAATTATAACTAAAAATATATATAATATTAAATGCCCATAACGGGGTTTATCTTATAAAGAACTAGCTCGGCAGCTCGCTTCGCTCACCGCGACCTAGCCCTGCGGAGGGCCTGTTTCATCATAAAACAACTATAGTTTATGTAGATGTATAAAACTACCTGGTTTAATGTAACCCTATTCTATCGCCTGTTGATAACGATGTTTGTCGTCCGTCCTTCCTTGGCATATATGAATAAATTTTCTCTTCTGCCTACCCTCGAGCATCCCACATACAGCTGTCCATGTGAAAAGCACTCACTCTCTAAAAATAACCCAACTACCTTTAATGACTGTCCCTGGGCCTTGTTTATTGTCATTGCAAACTTTTTTTTCATTTTTTGTGGTTTATTTTTTTTTTATATTTAATTTTTTCATTTTTCCTTTGTAATTTCCTTTTTTCTTTTTTTATTTTTTTGTTTTTTACTGGCGGAAATGGGGCAGGGGAGATGCGGCAGGCGGAAATGCGGCAGGCAAGAAAGCGACACACAAAAAAGCGACACACAAAAAAGTTTAATTAATTACTTATTAAGCTGACCGTTTTTTCTTCAGCTTCGTTTTTCTCCTTCGGTTATCTATTTAAAAAATTATTTTTGAATAATAAAAAAGTTTAGGAAAAGAGGCATACCGAAAATAATTCTATCTTTACGAAAAACTCAAGTAAATAGTTAATATTTTTACGCAAATTCTTCTGATTGCGCTGTCAATTGGTGGTAAATTGTGTTAATGGTTGTGCTAATGTGGTTTCAACTATCAAAGTGTTTTTTTAAAATCTGTTAATTGCACACTCTATTCAAAGTCGTGCAATCTGTGATTGCACATTCTGTCAAAGTCAAATATGATAATAGCTTTAATTTTGATTCATGGTCGATAATTATATATGCATTTAATTTTAAAGAGAAAAACATAGGATGAATTGAATTTCTTTATCGCGAATAATTGGGAGTTCATCATTGTTAATATTCTCGCTGTCGTTTTCATCAAGGATATTCTTAATACGTGAGATTTTTGCCTGAAGGTTTTAATGGACCTCATCATGAATGTCGAGGACATTCGCGTTGTTCATTTTAATCAAAATGCAGAAAATAATTTTTGATTTTTGGGGGAAAGTTTTAAGGACTTTATCATGTAAGTCGAGGACATTGTAGTTGTTCATTTTAACCAAAATGCAGAAAATTTTTTTTTAATTTTTTTGGGGGGGAAGATTTTAAGGACTTCATCATGTAAGTCGAGGACATTGTAGTTGTTCATTTTAACCAAAATGCAGAAAATTTTTTTTAATTTTTTTTGGGGGGGAAGGTTTTAAGGACTTCATCATGTAAGTTGAGGACATTGTAGTTGTTCATTTTAACCAAAATGCAGAAAATTTTTTTTAATTTTTTTTGGGGGGAAGGTTTTAAGGACTTCATCATGTAAGTCGAGGACATTGTAGTTGTTCATTTTAACCAAAATGCAGAAAAATTTTTTTTAATTTTTTTTGGGGGGGAAGGTTTTAAGGACTTCATCATGTAGTCGAGGACATTGTAGTTGTTCATTTTAACCAAAATGCAGAAAAAATTTTTTTTAATTTTTTTTGGGGGGGAAGGTTTTAAGGACTTCATCATGTAAGTCGAGGACATTGTAGTTGTTCATTTTAACCAAAATGCAGAAAATTTTTTTTTAATTTTTTTTGGGGGGGGAAGGTTTTAAGGACTTCATCATGTAAGTCGAGGACATTGTAGTGTTTCATTTAACCAAAATGCAGAGAAAAATTTTTTTTTAATTTTTTTTGGGGGGAAGGTTTTAAAGGACTTCATCATGTAAGTCGAGGACATTGTAGTTGTTCATTTTACCAAAATGCAGAAAATTTTTTTTTAAATTTTTTTGGGGGGAAGGTTTTAAGGACTCATCATGTAAGTCGAGGACATTGTAGTTGTTCATTTTAACCAAAATGCAGAAAATTTTTTTTATTTTTTTTGGGGGGAAGGTTTTAAGGACTTCATCATGTAAGTCGAGGACATTGTAGTTGTTCATTTTAACCAAAATGCAGAAATTTTTTTTAATTTTTTTGGGGGGGAAGAGTTTTTAAGGACCTCATCATGTAAGTCGAGGACATCGTATTGCCAATTTGAAGTTGGTGTGCACACACAGACAGACAGACAGACAGACACACACCATACCATTTTATATTAAGATAAACAGAAAAATCCTAATAGAAATTCAAATTGCCCCAAAACCCAAGGGTGCCCAAAAATCCGAGGGTGCCCCACGTCCGGGGTCGCCCCAATAAGGGGTTGCACTGTATAGTGATCTAAAAACAGATGTTTAGCCTAAATTCCAGTCTTTTTTTTTGGACGAATTTAAATTTTAAAAAATCCACCTAACTCTATTTTGCGAGAATAAATTTTTCTTTGATTTATTTCTTAAAACCGTACTACAATTTCATACTCTACCGTCCTTGATGTTGTAGTTATATTTTACGTCGCGATTAAAGTGATATTATGAATATACCAACGTGTTAAATTGATTTAAAAATGTTTTGAATGGTAGCTTTGAATTTTCTAATTTCGTTTTAGAATCAGATAAGTATGACAACTGTTGTGACCATACCATATCTTGGAGGGGTTGTTCTTGCTGCAGATAGCAGAGCAACCCAAGATGCGAATACTCCTAACGAAAGCTGTAATAAATTGTTGAACTAACAAATTAGATGATGACAAGACAAAGAAAATATTTCAAATTACGATCAACACGATTATAGGGTTCTCGGGTAACATGTACACCCCTCGTCATCGAAAACCGGACAAGCCATTTTTATGATTTTATTAATTAAATACGAAAAATCAAAAACTTACGCTTAATATTTTACTTAATAATAATAATTGTGTATAAATTATTTTAAATGCTATTATAGAACTAATTTTAACGCAGAATTTCAATTTAGCTAAGACATGTAAAACCGTACAAAACTTTATAGATCTAAAAGTCGTTGAAAAGAAACTAAAAAGTATAGTCAGAAGAAGAAGAATCACCTTTCAGATTTCCTAAAGGGGACAAATTATGCATTTTATAATCATAATAGACTTATCGAATGATTTCTACAAGTATAGGAGTCCCAAAATCAACTGTATCAGATGTGATTCAGAAATTCAAAAAAATGGATCAATTAACAGACATCCGGGAACTGAGAGAAAGAAAATATTGAAAGAAGAGGAAGAAATTTTGATTTTAGTAGAACTATCAAATAATACCCCTAATAAAAGTGCCAAAACTCTTAGCATCGAAATTAAAACTATGTTCAAAAAAAATTTCAACAAGAATAGTATCTCGAATTTTAAAATAAGAAAGGATTATATGGCGAGCAGCTGCAAAAGAAAACCTCTTTTATCCACAAAAAAAATATAATTTTAAGACGTGAAATTACGAAATCATCATTTTAAGCATTCCGACGAGACATGGAAAGTCGGTAATTTTTACCGATGAATGGTCTTTTGATATTTTAATACAATAAGCATCAAATAGTGTATAGAAAAAAATGGTTCTGCATACAAAAAATGCAATATTGTCCCAACTGTAAAAATTCGGTGGTGGAAAAGAATGAAAAGGTTGGTTGGGGCAGTTTCCGTATAACCGAGTCGGTAATCTTGTTTTATTGATGGAATCTTGAATAGCGCACAAATATATTAATAATATTTTATCCAATAATATATTCGAATGTATCAAAAAATTCAGAATAGACTCATTTATCTTACAACAAGATAATGCACCTGCCATAAATCTAAAATAATACAAGATTATATTAAAGAAAAAAACATTATTTTACTTCAATGGGCCCGATCAATAACCGGATCTAAACCGATAGAAATCTATGGGTAAGAAATGAAAAGAGAATCATCAAAAAAGTTGTCAAAACAAAAATGAACTAAAGGACAAATTAACAGAAATATGGAATAATATATCACTAGAATTATTGAAAAAAACACTAGAATTATTGAAAAAACTAGTAATGTCTATGAAAAATAGATGTTATAAAATTTTCAGTGCAAATGGTGGACATATTAACTACTAAATGATTTTTTTATTTTTGTCCGGTTTTACATGTCTTAAGTAAATTGAAATTCTGCTTTAAATATTAGTTCTATAATAGCATAATTAATAATTATTATACAATTATTATTATTAAGTAAAAATATTAAGCTTAAGTTTTTGATTTTTCATATTTAATTAATAAAATCATCAAAAATAGCTTGTCCGGTTTTCAGTGACGAGGGGTGTATGTATATGAAACATTGTTCAATGCATGTCGTTCTAAATATATGTATTTTTCTGATTAATTTGTTATTTAGATTCGCCCATCATGTCGAACCATGGAGTTTAGCAATGTTCATTAAAGGAACTTTGGCAAAATATACACTTCCAATTCTATTGTCGGTATATTTTATTTTTTATATTTTTAGGGCGTGGTTCTTGTATGTATTTTTAACGGTAGAGTCTGTACAATTAAAATTGATCCCTTTACCGCTGTAGACCACACAGATTCCTTCACGACAATGGGATCTGGACAAAATTTTGCATCTGAGTGGATATTCGCATAGTATTTTTGTATAATTATTGGCAGTTACCACGGAGCATTGATAACGCAAAGTGCGGCGATTAAAGTAGCCCACGATGCAATAAGTTATGCGGCGCAAAAGGACCGATTCACAGGAGGATTTTCCCAAAGTATATTTTAATAAATAATATCTTAGTTTACACAATATCTTTAACTGGGATTAGTTTCGTGGGGATAACCCCACTATAATAACTTCTGTGGGAATTGGAGTCCACACCCTGTCACAGTCCGATAAAGAAACACGCCGTTAATGAAACGCCAACATCAAATTGACAAAAATCATATCGAAAAATAGCTATAAATTTTAATAAAAATCCGTTTTTTAAAGTTTAAATAAAGAAGCATGAAAGTATGCGGATAGTGAGACTAACTAAAGAAATTCTCAGTATTATACAAAATATCAAAGAAGAAAATTCAGAAATTGAATTTCTTGATAGCATGAGCCGCCTCGACAGGTTAAGTGTCAAGTTCAAAGTGGGATTTTCCAAATTCAATATGGGATTTCCAAGTTCAATATGGAAATTTCCAAATTCAATATGGGATTTCCAAGTTAATTTTAAAATATTTGAAAAAAAATCATGACTCATTTATATTAAACGAAAAAATTAAAATGTTACGTCCTTGTAATTTAATAAAGAAGGCAATAGTCCTTGGATTCTGGCTATTAACTTAGCACAAATCTTTGGACTAACTTCGTTCATAGATTGTTTAATTAAAACCTCCAATCTCTGTTTCCAAAATTCTGTTTTTGACAAGTCAGGTTCATTTCCATCTATGATATTCCCAAGATTTTCAGCCATTTTTCTTTCTACAAAAGCTTTCATTTTAGACTATATTTGTTCGATTGGATTCAACATTGGACTGTAAGATCAAGCGATACAATAGATACATATACTATTTAACGAAAAAAATTTACGAAAATATTCATTTACGAAAGTCCAAATCTTTTTTTTTAGTATTTCAGCCTTTTCTTTCTACAAAAGCTTTCATTTAGGGAATATTTGTTCGATTGGATTTAACATTGGACTGTAAGATGCAAGCGAAAATTTTGTTTTCTGTGAATTCATTTTCTTCAAGTATTTTTTCAATGTCTGTATGACATGGAGCATTGTCATTATTAAAACTACTGGACTTAGATAAAAACTTCTATGCTTTTTTTAAAGCATGCTTTAATCCAATTATACGCAGTTTGTTTATTAAAGGATCCTCTTCCTTATTTCAAAGTGTATTACCCCTTTGTACCGATGCAACCGATAACATGAATGTTAGCTTTTTAGATGAAGCTGCACGTGTATTACATTCGCTGCCCCTTTTCGACCTCCCTTGTTTCTTGATATGTGTAAATTAAAGTTGGATTCGTCCATAAAAAGAATCGGAATTCCATTGCCTGATAACCAAGCAGCTTTCACACAAAATCTTTGCGCTTCTTTTTGTTCTGCATTGAGTTGCTTTTTTAGGTTCGAATCTTATGTTTTTATGGTATACATAAGCGAATCAAGATGCAGGCGAACCCACTCACCTGACACTTTTATTCCGTACTTATCTGGATCTTGCAGCCAATTGTATGCAAGTAATTTTCGGATTTGACTCAGACCATTTCTTGCATATAATGTTACGTCCTTGTAATTAATGTAATTTGAATACGAAAACACCTCTTAAATCATCCTTAAAGCCTCTTTATCACCTGTATGCATTGTATTTTTATTTATTTATTGAACCAGAAAACTTACCGTCATAGCAAAAGAAAGCAGAATTCAGGTGATTCAAGCCTCCCTCAGCAGTTCGCGCATCCTCACCCGATGTGTTCCGCCGTGTCTCGACGCATTTTCGGTACGGACGGGGATTTTCAGGACGAACCTCTCGTAGATGGGTTGCAGATGACTTTATGATGTTGTTCCAGGCTTTGGGATAATCTCTTTATCGGAAAAAGTATTTAGCAGGTTGCCGCTTTCAACCGAATTTTGTGTCGATTTTGATTGATTGTGCACTTAAGTTTGTTCCCCAGATTCCGCACGCATAGCCGATCGTAGGTTCAAGTATGATTATATATGTTGTTTAGGCCATATAGGCCTTTGCATTTTCCTGCGTTTTTCAGGAAGGCATTCAGGAAGTTACCTTTCTTGCACCCGCCATAACTACATTTTCGACGGGGTTGAAAAGATTAGAAAGGTGTCGAATGTAACTCCAAGAATCTTCTGGGTTTTGCTCTGCGGTATAATTTCCCCATCTAACTTCGCTTCAATTGAGACTTCCCAAGTTTTTCGTAAACAGAGTCAAAATAGATTTTTCCGGACTTGCCTCCAGTTCGTTTTTATATAGCCATAAAATCAGATTGTTGAGGTTATCCTGTATTTTATCCGTTGCTTTTATTATGCTTACATCCCTTGATGCGACGATAATATCGTCTGCATATAGTAATAACAAATCGTTGTCCTTTTCTGGCTGTGGTATGTCGTTCATCATGAGATTGAATAAAAGTGGAGATAGTGGAGAACCCTGAGGGACCCCATTTGGTAATAGTCTCGATATGGAAGATCTGTTCCCACAGCAAGCCCTTCCCTGACGGCCGCTCAGGAAATTCCCAAGCCATAGTTTTGGATTCGTATCAATATTTGAGGAATACAGTATGATCCAGGTTGCTCCTTCGGTTTTCCAGGCTTCAGGATTGGGTGAATGCACGACAGTTTCCATAATGTTGGAATGAAATTGAAGTTGCACGAGTAGTTGTAAATACTCGTAAGTGCAGAGATAGCTGCATCGCCCAATTTTTTGAGCATGATCGCTGGGATTCCGTCTGGTCCGCAGAAGCGTGTATTCTTTAGTCGGGGAAATTTTTAAAGCGACATCTCGAGGTAGGAAATACGATGATGGAGTCTCCTTTTCGGTTTGCCTTAATAATTGGAGAGGATTCCGACTTTTTATAAGGCTTGTGACTATCTTCACGCAATGTTTCATAAAAGTGTTAGGTCTAGTTGGTGATTGTGTCATCCTGTTTGTACTGTCGGCGTTTTAATGTTACGCAGCATCTTACACATTTTCGAGAGTGAGCACTTTTTTGTTCATCTCCCGGGGAAATCGTGTCCAATTTTCTTTTTTGCACTCGTCTCGCACTTTCTGCGATCACCATGTTCAATTTCCGAATCCTTCTCGTTGTAAGTTTCGTCAGATGTGTACTGTGTTTGAGACGATTTCTTTCTTATTAGTTTGCTGTTTTAGCGTCGTATTTTCTTTCGTGAGTTTCAGGACTCCTTTCTTTACAAAATAGATCTCTCCCTTTAGAATAACTTTGTTAAAGTAGTTGACTGCGTGTCGAGGGAGTTGAAATTCTGAGGATGAAAGTTCCATAGGGATGAATAA
The DNA here is from genome assembly GCF_006345805.1 of Octopus sinensis. Taxonomy (NCBI): domain Eukaryota; kingdom Metazoa; phylum Mollusca; class Cephalopoda; order Octopoda; family Octopodidae; genus Octopus; species Octopus sinensis. Next base: position 82,313 of record NW_021836289.1, read on the forward strand.
CATAATTTTTATATCCTGTCCAGTCGGCATTAGCGTAATCGTGGCAGTGAAATTGCATGCTTTGACCGGGTCGCCGGGGTGCAATTGATTTTGATAAGAATAGGGTTGTGATCGCTCCCCAAGTCAAAATTAACGGACCAATGACAAGAGGTTGCCAGTCGTGGTGAGCAAATAGTGATATCGGGTGAAGTGAAGTGAATTTTTCTCGTTTGTAAGGGGTTTGAGTGTTCATCTTGGTCGTTTGCAACACACAGATTTCCAGGTGAGAAATTATTAGGTTCCCCTTCTTATCTGGAGGTTGCTTCCAATACCATGAGGGGTGTTTGGCATTAAAATCGCCAGAGACCAGCAAGTTTTCCACCTTGTCAAGTTCAGACAAATCCACTGTAAATTCTTTGGCACAGGAGCCGGGAGGCGGAATATAGATGTTTCCAATAATAATTTGTCCAAGAGAAATTTGAATGGAGATGGCAAGAAATTCTGTATTACAGTCTTTATCCAGTTTCCTGAATGTGAAGTGGTTTTTGTAGAAGATGATTTCCTTTCTGACAAGGGTCAATAAGCCTCCGCCGTGTCTCGATGGGCGATCCACTCTTAGCACATTGAAGCCAGAGAAATTGGGAGTTTTGTCAGTTTTCGAAAGCTTCGTTTCTTGTAAAAGGCAGACGTCAATATCTTTCCTCTCCAGATAAAGTTTTAGTTATTTGGCCTTGCCTCTAACTCCGTTGATATTCAAGCTGAGTATATTGAGGTTCTTTCTAGGTCCAGGATTTTGCTCAACATCTCCGAAAATGATGAGCGCCACCAGGAAAGTGCACTAACTTGGAGGGAGTGCTGTCCAGGGGGAAGTCCGAGGGAGAACATGAGAACATGCAACTTGATTCCAATCCCCATCATTTTCGTAAACGGTCAACAAATTTTTTCTTTTTTCAGCTAATTCTTTTTTTTTATTAACGTACATTTTGTAATGTAAGGCGATTTAAATTAATAAATGAATTCAATAACCGACTTGAAAATCTTGAACTTGAAAATCCCATATGAATTTGGAAAATCCCACTTTGAACTTGGAAATCCCATATTGAATTGGAAAATCCCATATTGAATTTGGAGGAGTTGCAATGAATCTTGTTAGACAAGATAGGTGTGTAGTTGTTGAGTGCTGCGGACGGAAGCCATGTTGTGAACTTTGATAGAGTGAGGAAAAGGGTAGATTGATTTCAGGACAAATTTTCGAGGATTTTTGATAGGACAGAGATGAGGGAGATTGGCCTGAACGAGGAGAGGACTCCAGTTCCTACAGGAAATACAAGACTTTTCTCATCCAAGTCACAAAATCTCTATTCCAGAAAAAAAAGACACATTATTTCTACTCTGGCCATCAATGTAGATGTCTTTCAAAAATACTCTCAACCAACAATGGGAAAACTGCGAATAAAACTAATCCATGACTACATCTCCTCTCGTGATATCAGGATGCTTAAAAACAACAAACTTCTCAACTCTCCCCCCCCGCCGGTCCACTCCTCAAAGCAATCACTTGGCAGATATCTCCGTGTCCAGCTTCCTCAGATTCGCTCGGGACATTCATCCACTCATTTTCGAAACATACCGTTCCTTCACCCCTGAAGACTCTTTCCCTGTCCTGGACCGCCTCACTAGTCTCCGCCATTGGAATTCGGGATCTCTGGGAGGCGCCCGATCTTCGCGTCTCGCTACCTGATTGCAGCCGGCTTCCTACGTGAGTGAAGCCGGGGTAAAATAACTAACTAACAATAACTTCTGAAATTCGTTTAGCGAAGCCTTGCCTCTAACTCCGTTGATATTCAGCTGAGTATATTGAGGTTCTTTCTAGGTCCAGGATTTTTGCTCAACATCTCCGGAAATGATGAGCCCGCCACCAGGAAAGTGCACTAACTTGGAGGGAGTGCTGTCCAGGGGGAGGTCCGAGAGAACATGAGAACATGCAACTTGATTCCAATCCCCATCATTTTCGTAAACGGTCAACAAATTTTTTCTTTTTTCAGCTAATTCTTTCTTTTTATTAACGTACATTTTGTAATGTAAGGCGATTTTAAATTAATAAATGAATTCAATAACCGACTTGAAAATCCTTGAACTTGAAAATCCCATATTGAATTTGGAAAATCCCACTTTGAACTTGGAAATCCCATATTGAATTTGGAAATCCCATATTGAATTTGGAAATCCCATATTGAATTTGGAGGGGAGTTGCAATGAATCTTGTTAGACAAGATAGGTGTGTAGTTGTTGAGTGCTGCGGACGGAAGCCATGTTGTGACTTTGATAGAGTGAGGAAGGGGTAGATTGATTTCAGGACAAATTTTTCGAGGATTTTTGATAGGACAAAGATGAGTGAGATTGGCCTGAACGAGGAGAGGACTCCAGTTCCTACAGGAAATACAAGACTTTTCTCATCCAAGTCACAAAATCTCTATTCCAGAAAACAAAAGACACATTATTTCTACTCTGGCCCATCAATGTAGATGTCTTTCAAAAATACTCTCAACCAACAATGGGAAAACTGCGAATAAACTAATCCATGACTACATCTCCTCTCGTGCTATCAGGATGCTTAAAAACAACAAACTTCTCAACTCTCCCCCCCCGCCGGTCCACTCCTCAAAGCAATCACTTGGCAGATATCTCCGTGTCCAGCTTCCTCAGATTCGCTCGGGACATCATCCACTCATTTTCGAAACATACCGTTCCTTCACCCCTGAAGACCTCTTCCCCTGTCCTGGACCGCCTCACTAGTCTCCGCCTATTGGAATTCGGGATCTCTGGGAGCGCCCGATCTTCGCGTCTCGCTACCTGATTGCAGCCGGCTTCCTACGTGTTAGTGAAGCCGGGGTAACATAACTAACTAACAATAACTTCTGAAATTCGTTTAGCGAAGATTGATAAAAAGATTAAAGACAAGATCGAATTCACAAAAAAGATCATCTTTACATAGAAAAAACTGAATCCTTCAAAAGATTTGAGGCTGATGCATATCAGTTCAACACAGAATTGAGAGATTATTCAAAATTGAGTTAAAATATCTAAGGGGGCGATGAACAAAAAAAGGTTGAGAATGCCTGCTCTAGAAAACCGACACTCAAATCTACAATTGCCTCTATTTGACTGGTCGTTGTATAAACTGTAATTACCTTATTTGGTCCTTATTTTTCTTATTTCGTTCATTCGGTCTTTTGGATTACATGTAATTTACAATCGGAAACTTGCGATTAATTTTTTAATTTTATATTTTAAGTGGAATAGAAAACTTGAAAATTGAGCATTCGTTGGTAACTCGTTTTATAATTTCCCGTTTTATTGTATAATAAGAGAGTAAACATTCCTGTTGCTGTTTACGAATTCCAGAATGGCTATTTCGATGAATAGAATCTGCAATAGTTTGCATTTCACTCTCATTATCTATGAAAATAAATAGTTTGTGCTTTTAAAATCTTTCGTTCTTGAGGTAATATGACATAATATCTCTCCCCCAAGCTGGCGACTATTGCGACCATCATTGTTGGCAGGACCTACATAGTTTGATACTAATTACTGACTAAAAATGATTGTTAAAAATTTAAAAACTTCACATTTTTTAACTCTATTCATAGTAACTATTTTAAATAAAGACTTTGAATTAGGAATTGAAAATACTGATCGTCAATTATCATAAATTGATTCGCTTTTTTTATAAGTTTGTATTTTCAAATTTCAATTTTTACGGGTTTTTGAAATAGTAAATGTACAAGATTTTGGTATTCACTACCATTTTTCACCTAAGGATTGAGACTACACTATGTAGGTCACGCCGTCAACAAAAAGGTCGCTCGCTCACCAGCGTGGGGCGCGACATAATATAATAAATATATGCTACCGTCAACTCAAAACATATCTTATTCTATAATGGGTTTAATATATAAGTAAGATAAGTTTGTATATTTTTATTTACTAAAAAGTAGAAAAACATTAATTAATTTTGTAGCATATGATGTCTCGATGTGGCGGCCAGTAGGACAACCTATAATTAGTCTATGCAAGTCTCTGCCCCCAAACACTGTGATTTTTGACGGACGGTGATCACACTCGTTTATTCGTAGAGTCAATTTCGAGATTACCACGGCTTCTGTTCAAATAGGGAATAAAAGAATGGACCACTTTGCTGCAAACTTGCCAGTCTCAACTCCCTCCAGTCGATCTCAGATGACTGACACAGTCTCACTCATCCAAGAAGCGTTTTCACAACTTGTACTTCTCAAATTTTACTAGATAGGCAAACTGGATGGCCGGGGAGACTTTGTTGAACTCTGTTTTAACCATTCCTGGACTTTTAGAACAGCCGACTGTCCATTCCAGTCTTTTCCTCCATTTTTTGAACGTTTATAAGTCGATTGTGTCATTTCTATGTAATCTGGCGACAGTGGTGAATTATACGAATATTGTCTCCCTTCTTTTTATATTCTAGGATGTATTGCCCGAAAATTTGCTTTGGTCACCACAAGAGAACAGTCTCCATGATTCACTTGAGTTTATTGGAGAATATATTTGCGAATCGGGAAACAGTGAGGTGAGTTTTTTTGCATATTTGAGGACGAGGGACAACTGTTTCTTTCCAATTTACTTTCAGTTGTGAAAAATTTGGCCTCATTTGAAAGCCAAACTAATAAAGTCTAAGTTCTGTGCCAATCAGACAGATTGACTTGTTATACTTTGAATCGCCTGCATTCGAAAAAACAGTCAAGTCGATCACTGACAGTCTTCTCCTGCTGGTCGGGAATGAGGGAACTAAGAGTCACTATTTCGTGTTGTATCGGAGTTGTTGTGCCTTACACGGATTGTTAATTCTTCTCAACTCGGATACGACGGCTCTTCATTCTTTTTGGTCGCTGACTGTATTATAAATCTGATTAATCCAGACAAACCTGGATGCTCTTCCAAAAAGTCGTTTTAGTCTCATTTTTTATATTTTGGCAAAGGTTGGAAGTAATGGCTATTTCGACAGAGCAGAATGTTTAATCAACTGGAATCTGTGCTGAGGAGTGGACTGTCTGGCAATATTTTGACTGGAGTCATCCGATCTCATTTCAAAATTCATTTCGAGCCATTCGATAGTTACTTCAAATTTTTAGAAAATTCGGAAAATGAGTTGTCCGTGCACGTGGCTTGTCATGTTTAATAATTTAGTGGTCAAATGGGGGTATCGATGGGGAATATTGGCTGTATTGCATTACTACAATGAAGGTGTCACTACTCAGAAACGCAGTGAATGATGGCTTATTTGTTACACACGAAATGCCGAGTCTGTTCTTGTAGAGGTCTTATTTATAATATTAGTGTTCTCTATCATGTCCTTTTTCCACGTCTTGCCAGTCTTTGTCAACATTTGTCTGACGAGATACAAGATTATTGGAGTCGACAAGTGGATATGTTCAGGGCATACATTCTGGGATATCAAGCTTGCTTTATTGTTGAGTGTTGGATTGATTTGTAGGTGACCTGCTATCTTATATTTGAGGGGATTCTGCGTGAACCACAGTTTGAGCACACCACCAACCAAAAAATGTTCGCCAAAAGATACTGCGAGTCACTTCCAGTCCTTCCACACAACTCGACTGAATATTCCACAATGACTGTCAGTTTGGGTGTATATCCCAGACTGAGGTCGAATTATTGAGGAAGAAAGAGAGGACTGCTCTGTTGAATGTCGCACTCGACATGTTGAGGGAGGCAGTTCAGATAATTGAGGACATCCCTCTGCAATATAAGTCTCTTGATGTAATCTGGTCTATTTATTGTGCTTAGTGTTCTGTGCTTGTCGATGTGATGTCGTTTCTGATCACTGATGTTGTGCGGGTTGCTAATAAAGAAGCAAGGCCGAATGTAATTCTCGTGTATGATGCTTAGAATGTTGAGTTGGAGACAGGAATGGTCTTATTTGTAAAACTTGGACTTGTTGATACTACTTAATTGTGTCTTTATTTATTCAAGAATGTGACCCTCCTCTAAAATTCCGAAAGTTACGACAAAGAATTTGAACTTAGAATATCCACGTGCTCGTGTCTAATAGAAAGCCGATTTTTCTTCGAGTGCGTTATTTATTCGTCTTATTTCTGTCCATTCTGTTTAGGACACTGTGATAAATGGAAGGATTTGGGTCATTCTTAGACTTAATTCGTCAATAATCCCTTTCAGCACAGTCATCAGTTTGCTCCTGTTAATCGAGTCGAAGGCTTTTGATAGATCTAATCTTAGAATGTGGGTGGCATTGCAATTTCTTTGATGTGTCGCACATGTCCATCTGTGACTCCATATTGCATTAGTTGTTGATCTTCTTTATCTGAACCAACTTTGACTTTCGGGTAGGTATTTATAGCCTGGTTTTTATTCGTTCCAATACAATGTTAGCTAAGACTTTCCGTAGATAATTTAATAATATAATTGGTCGTAGCTTTTTAACCGGTCTTATGGATTTCTTCGGTTTTGGTATATCTATTAGTAATTTCGTCCCCAGAGGTAAAGTTGAGTTATTTGGAAACATTTCATTTATTAGTGTAGCGAGTTTTTCAAAAAGCGAGTCAGGGTCATATTTTAGTAATTCTGAAGTTCATCATATGCTGTTTTTACTTCAAGATTGTAATTAGTTCCTTGAGGTGTCTGGGCATTGACGGATTGCTGTTGTCACATTGAAAAGTTTTTTCCTGAGGGGCAACGTCTTCTCGATCATTAGTAGTTTTAGACCTAAACTGACTTAGTCTATTTGAATAAAATTTATTTCTCAAAATGTGTTGCAATTACCTCCGCTTGCTCCTCAGCATTCAGTAATGTCTTCCATTTTTATCCTTGATGATTATTCGTTCCCTTCGGTTTATGCATCGCCATATACATTTGAGAATTATCTTTTAGTATGAGTACTTCATTTATTTTGCGGAGCAGATCTTCTTGATAAAGTGTATTGTTTGGTCTCCTGATTTTTCTACGGATTTTGTCTCTCTGCCCCTGAAGGGCTTTCCTCTTATTATAATCTTTTTCGTTTAGTTTCTTTGTATGGATTTCTTTTAACTCCTTTGCTAGTTCTGTATGTACCGCACAATCCGTACTGGCTGTCTTCCGCGTTCCTAAGTACAGGCTTGCTGCTTCCTCTATTACAGTGCGACCTCGAATTGGGGAAAACCAAGTAGCGGGGAAACCCTCTTTTTTGGAGAAAACCTTGCTTTTGGGGAAATATTTTTGCCATCCCTATAAAATACGATGATTTTTAATGAAATAAACCCCTACCAAGGAAAAATTTTATATTATCAAAAACGATTCATTAATATATTTGTATAATTTTTGATTTATTATTATTTATTTATTGTAACCTGTTTTTCCAAATTTGTAATCAATAATTTTAAAAATTATTTAACCTGGTAAATTAGTTAGTTAGCTAATTAACCTGGTAAAAAATTGAAATTATCAATTTTTAAAGTTATTTTATAAATTTTAGAAAGCCAATGCCTAAAAAACTAAATCAAAGTGAAAAGATCAGAATTTGCAAGGATATACAGTCGGGTCATAAGGACAAAATGATTTGTGAAGGATTTAACATCTCTAAAGGAATGCTATACCGACTAAAAAAGAAAAGGGAAGGAATCTTAGCTCAAGGTTTCTCAACATCCGAAGGGACAATTGGATACGAATTGAATGCCCAAGTTTACGAGATTTTTCGTAATCTCAGGTCGAAAGGTTTCCCAATTAATGGGCCAACCTTAAAGCTTATTGCACGTAAAATTGCGTATAGAAATTCAAATCATGATTTCACTGCTTCTAATGGATGGCTTTACAGATTCAAGAAACAATTCGAAATAAAATTCAGAATATTACATGGCGAATCACGATCAGCTGATAAAGAAGGTGCGGAAAACTTTCGATCAACTTTCAATGATTTGCTTGAAAACTTTGGGGGAGAAAACATTTTCAACTGTGATGAAACTGCATTATTTTATAAAGCTGTTTCCAAAAAGAGTTTTGTTGAAAAAAATGAGTCACACAGCGGACATAAAATAAGAAAAGAACGTATGACACTTCTTTTGTGTTGCAGTTTCACAGGAGAAAAATATAAACCGCTTATAATTGGGCGTACGAAGTCACCAAGAGTATTAAAAGGTGTGAATCTGAGAGAAATTGGCATTGAATATAATGCTTCGTGCAAAGCCTTGATGACAAAAAATATTTTTGAAATTTGGTTATCTTGATTTAACGAGGAAATGAGAGAGAAAAGAAGGAAAATAGCATTGTTAATTGATAATGCAACTTGTCATGCTGTTTCTCTCAAACTTTCAAACGTCGACGTAATATTTTTTCCAAAAAATACAAGTTCCTTAATTCAGCCATGTGACCAAGGGATAATAAAGGCATTTAAGAATCATTTTAATAACTGGATTATGAAAACAATTATCTATGATAAAAATCCTGCAGGGCAAATAGATGAAGCAATAAAGGGAATCACAATATTGGATGCTATTTCATGTTCGAAATTGGCATGGGACGAGATTACAGACACTTCAATACAACATTGCTTTGAAAAAGCTTTGGAATATGACTGTCAGGAAAAAGAGGACATCGAAGAAAGTCTGATTAATTCCGATATTGTGGAAAATGCGATTTTGGAGAGTTTCTGGGATGATAACAGTAGTGATGAAGAGGACTGCAGCGAACAATTTATGGAACATTTGGATGATCAACAAGTTATAAACAATGCGGAATGCGCATTCACAATGCTGCTAAATGTTATTAAGCAAGAGACTCCGGAAAATGTAATTGATCTATTCAGATTCAAAGCAAATATTATGAGTTCGATGCGAAAAAAACAAAACACCCGATTAAAATTAACTGATTTTTTATTAAAAAATAAAAATTGTAGTTATCCGTCTCGGTTATATTATTAAGAGAGACATCGAACAGGCGAGACCTAAATTTAATGAAAAACCTTTTTTTGGGGGAAAACCTCAAAATTGGGGAAAAATTTCCCCAATTCGAGGTCGCACTGTACGTGCTTTATGCCATCCCACGAAATCCATACTGCTCGGTCCTTCAGATGGGAGCAGATGTAGTTTTATAATTTTTGACTGTATCTGGATAGAAGATCAGTTTTTCCGTTGCATATGCACTTCTTGGGTTCTCAATAAAAATGTCATGTTTCATATGTTTGACATCATGTTTCCCCATTCTGAATTAGGGCAAGCATATTTTCCTGAATCTTTGGCTTTCTATACATTTTTCTTGACCGTTGTACGGAGCACGTCACAACCTCACCCTCACCAAATATTTTATTTGTTAAATAAATATTAAACAGTCGTTGGGTTAAATTTACCAGTTTTTGCAAAGAGCTATCCGAAATAAATGGCCTATCCTTACTACCTCCTAAAAGAACTGTTCGGAATGAAAAAGATATTTAGTAGGCATTTCTCTTTATCTCTCTTGGGTGACAACGTAAGGCAGTTACATCAATCGTACCATATTTTACCTAATTTGCAGAGTCATTGGAGAAAACCTCTCTATTTGTGAGTTTAGTCCAATGAGAACTGAAAAAATCGCTTCTTAGATAGTCTCTGGGAAGGCTGAACTGAGAAATTTAATAATATAAGCAATGGAGTCAAAGGCAAGACTCCCTTTGGTGCGTACTGTCGGTGTAAGAGACGTGTTCGAGCAAAAATGGAAAAACTGATCTTTGTTTATTATAAGAAACTTCAAACTTATTTCTTCTTATTGAAAATTGTGAATAATCCAAGATTCAATGAGCAATCGAACAGTTTACTTATTCATTTATGACATCTATACCACCGAGCACACGTGTGCATCACGATGCTAAAAATTAATTTTAATTGCATTAACCCAAATAGGGTATAAACATAATCATTTCGAGTAATCTAACAAATTAGGTTGGTAATCCACGTTGATTACTTTTCTTTCATAGGGTGAGTCTCACCAAGTATGAAAATCCACGTCATTTGAATGTGTTGAGTCGGAAAATTGTCATTAAATAAAAACAAATAATTAAAACTATATCGGGAACCACCCATGAGGCTAACCACATACCCGCCCAAGAATTTTCACGCGCTCAAATCAGTGTTCACGTGATTAAAATTATAAGAAAATGTAAAATGCTTTATATAAAAGGAATATATGAAGTTCTTATTTAAGTTTTCTGTTTTTTGTGTTTGTTTTGGACATGTTTGGATAAATGGTCAGAACGAATGTATTTCAGCTGACAGTAAGGACACGTGTAGTTCCTCTCTCCCGTATGCATGCGGCGGTGTCTCCCCAACTCATCTGAGCGCGAGAAACATTTGCTACAATTTTCAAAATTGCATTTGTATGGTTTCTCCCCTAAAGTTGTCATTTCAAATTCCTTACCCGTGTGCTTCCGATAATGAGTTTTTAAATGAGAATTTTTGAAATAGGCCTTTCCACAGTTTTCGTAATGACATACGAATTTTCGAACTCTCATATTTCCTCCCTGAGTTTCTTGATTGACTGTTTTGTGTTCAAAAGGAGCCAAAATGAGCGGATTGGGTGGCTCAGTATCAGAAGAGTACACAGAGGAAATGTCCGAATTAATTCCCAATATGCTCTCTATGCTGAAGCTATTGTTAGACTCCGGACATTTCTTTGTCTGCCAGTAAAAATTATTCGTTCTACCTTTGTTGCGAAATTTTGATAAATAAAATTGTTATTAAAAAAATAAGAATTTAATCGATGATTGACGGATTTGTTCATTAAGACAAGATATTCTGCAGCCACAAGGACATCTCGATCTAAAACCATGATGCTTTAATATACGACCGAATAACATTTTCAATAAATATCAGGCACATCGCTTTTATAGTCAACCTGATGCGCTTTTCACGTGATAAATTAAAGGAAATTCTAGCTAACCCGGCCATGATCACGTGTTCAGCAAATGATTAATAAAATTTTATGTCGTTGTATACTCCGGGTTTCATCGTAAATAAAGAAGGTGAAAATAATCACATTTTACTAAAAAATAAATATTCTTCAGTTCAACGTGACAGTCAAATAAGGAATATCTTTTCGGTTAAAATAAAAAACATAATTATTTGCACATCATTTTCTTGCGATAATTCTTTGTGCTTGCTTGGTAGTATATCTGTATAAACTCGCAGAAATACGAGTTGATGCAACAATTCCAACAGAGTTGAAAATTCAATATAACAAACCCGACATTTTCCTCTACGACAAAAGAGAGAACCTAATATGGCTTATTGAAGTGGGTGTGACTTCAATAGATAACCTAAAGAGTGTGGAAGTAGAAAAACTGCACAAATACGACATTTTAGCTAGTGAATTACAACTGATTCACAAGGCTAGGGTGAAGATTGTGCCAATTGTCATTACGTGGGATGGAATCGTTTCAACAATCTACTGCAAGTACATGGAGCTCATTGGGATTGAAGAACGTGTTCGGTCTTACATCCAGACTGTAACGCTGAAGGCAACTCTGGAGAGCATGTTTGTCAAGTACAAACATGGCTTCAGTGAAATTCTGGACTCTGCAAATTCCGTAAATAGGGACTGGCGAAAATATAATTTCTCTATGAAGATCAGCAAGTCCCTTAAGAGGCCCAGAGACTACACGCCCCAGGAGGAGATTGAGGATCAAAGTGGAGTTATGGGGAACTTGGGAAGCAAAAATTTGAGAGTCGTCTAATTATTAGTTTACCTTAATTACAATATTAAAATTCCGGAAGTATAATAAAGTTATGAATGCCACAACAACAAAACATAAAAATGGCAAAATGTTTTTATTAATTTTTTATAGACTCGACAGGATTGTGTTATATCTTATCATATAACCGTTTTTATTCGCAGCAGGGTGCGGATATTCTAAGATGCTATTTGCCTCTGAAGTGGAGTTAAATATTTAAACAATAGTGTGTTGAAGGTCATAAAAAATTAAAAATATTAATATCAATAATAAGAGCAAAACCAATTTTTAGGAATCGTATTAGTTTTCATTTTTTGGTTGAGGTGGTGACAACCCTCTATTGCACAATGTCTGATATAACACAAGCAAAACAATCATACGAACTATCTATTATGTCTTTCAATGTAAGAGGCCTTAAATCGACTTGGAAACAACATGCACTATGTGAGGACATGAAGAAATACAGGATCTCGGTTGGATGTCTCTAGTGAAACTCGGGGATGAGCAAGTCTATGGGGACTATCGCCTTATTCTGCTGCCCTCTGAATGCGGACACTATGGCCAAGGCTTTGTGGCACACAAACACTTATCTACTTGTATTCATCGCTGCTGGAGACTCACCGATCGAATATCTGTACTACAAATAAATAATGATCATAAAATGGTCGTTGGACGTTTCTACATCAAGAAACACCATGCGCCCCTCAACGCGCAAAGACGCCCATCTGGTACAAGGAAAAGATATCTCACGGAAAAACTGTTGTACTCCTCCCTCACTCGGGAAAACTATCAAAAATCATTGGAGAGCTATATCTCTTGTATAGGAACGGGTCTCTCCTCGAAGAACACATGGGATTCCATTATGAATGGTATCCATACGGCTGCTGACGAGCACATCGGGAAGCAACCGAATAATAATCAGTCTGGGAGATGCTGCCACCCAGATGTTCGGGCGAAAATCGTTGAGCAAAAGGACGTAAAGCTCAGAATCGAAAACAAGAACGATCATAATAACAAACAGGCACTGAGGAGGAAACTCATTAAGAAACTAAACCGTCAGCACACTCTAGAGTCTAGATGCTCTAGACCAGGGGTTCTCAACCTTTTTAGCTCAAGGGCCAAATCGATAATTAAGATTAGCTTTGCGGGCCGCACAAAAAATATTTTATATATTTTTATTTTTTCCATTTTGGACACTATAGTGAGTAATAATAAACCGGACATTTTTGTCTTCGACAAAGTTTGGAATATTATTACGCTTATCGAAATTGGGATTACTTCTCAGCAATCCTTGAAGCAAGTAGAAGTAGAAAAATTACATAAATATGACCTTTTGGCGAACGAATTGAAGGTAATCCATAACGCAAAAGTGAATATCATACCTTTGGTTATTACGTGGGATGGAATAACATCCAGATTCTATAAACATTACCAGAACTCCTTGCAAGTACAGGAATCTACGTGAGCTTATATCCAGTCAATCGTGATAAAGAGAACATTGGAAAGCATGCGCCCGGAGTATAAACTCCTTCCTACAGCGACGAAGCATGCAATTAAATCGGACTCGAGAACAATCACAAAAGTGGCCTGCCCTGTAAAATGGATAAATGTACCCGTCGAAGACACTTGCTCGGGCTCGAAGAGGAGGAGAATTGACTGAAAGCAGACGCAATAATTAAAAATCAATTTTATCTGGACTTTTCAAATAAATAAAATTACGTAAATTTTTCCATTTTACTAAATATTGATTCGCATAAATATGTAGATTCATATATGCATTGTGTGTTATATTTTTGAATTTGTCTTGAGGAATTAATTCGTAAAAATTAATAATTGACGCATTTTTGAACAATGCCGCCAGTTCTATATCATGTTGTAAATTATTGAGTTCTAGTTGAAACTTTGCAGGCGCATCCTTAATTTCCACGCTGAATGGAGTTGCGAATATTTTCATTAAAGGAAGGAATTCTTTAAAATTCTAAAAATTAAATTTATATAAATTTACCCCAAAACGTGCTTCAAATTGATTAATGAAATCACCAATTATGGATATGTTTAACCTTAAGAATGAATAATTAAATTTAAACATTATTAAAAAATTAAAAAAGTTAGTTACTCTAGAGGGGCCGCAAAAAAAATTCTGGGGGCCGCATTTGAGAACCGCTGCTCTAGACCATAGGTTTTCACGAGAAATTTCTCGCGGCGCAAATGCTAATAAAAAATAATCTCGCGGCACATAATCAAAAATCAAAACATAATTATAAAATTCAAAATTTATTATTTTTACATAATTTTTCTATGTCTGGCTCAATATTTGATAAGGCCAGCCGCATTTCTGAATCTAAATCCAGTAGATTTTCTCGCTTATTTGTTTTAATGTTTTGTAATGCAGAAAATCCCTTTTCACACAAATAAGTTGTTGCAAATTGTAGAATGATCCGCATTGCTTTATCTGTTATTTTTGGAAATCTAGAACGAATTTTGATCCAAAATTCGCCAATATTTAATTCCGTATGTGATAATTTTAAGGTACGATCATTAAATAGTTCAATAAGCTCCATATTTTCGAACAATGATAACTCATTACTATGACTAACCAAAAATAGATTCCGTATCTAAAACTAATTATTTAAAATAAATACCCAATCATATTTTTCAATGTCTATGTCTGGAAAATAATTATTGACTTTTTGTTCCAATGATGTCAAATGCTCATATATAAGACTTTGTATTATGGTACCGTCAGAATCTAAATTGGCTTTATAAATTAGAATTCGAAACCATTAGTCTTAGGAAACATGCTAAAATCCCCACTTAATACTAGTCTTCTCCAATATGTAATATTCATTTTTAAAGCATTTAACTTGTCCGTACAACTCAAAATTGTCTCATTATTTCCTTGCATGCTTAGATTCACATCATTCAATATCGAAAATATGTCCGTTAGATATGCTAATTTTAATTTCCAATTCGAATTGCTGATCAATTCATGAAATTGATAGCATTGTTCTCTCGTGAAAAATTCAGCTATCGTGTCCCTTAATTCATACACTCTGGCCAGTACCCTTCCCCGTGATAACCATCGTATTTCGGTATGTAACAATAAATTTTTATAACTTGCTCCCATTTCATCGCATAAAGAATTAAAAATTCTAGAATTTTTAGATCGAGTTTTTATATAATTGATCATTTTTATGACATCATCCATAATTGATTTTAAAGCAGACGGAAGAGTTTTCGAAACCAATACTTCACGATGTAAAAAACAATGTGTTGAAAGTATTTGATCATTCTGTGCTTTTAGTAAAGAAACCTGAATTTAATCATATAATAAAACAATATACAAGTCCATTAAGTCTTCCAGACATAGATGGTGCCCCATCTCTGCATACACCAACACAATTTTTAAAGGAAATATTATGTCGCGAGCGCAGCGAGCGACCGAGCGCAGCGAGCGACCACTCAATTTCTAGATTCGATCAATCAAAAAATCTATAAATTGACAAATACCAAGGCTTGTATTTGGGATTAAATATATTCGATAACAAAAATTAAAATCGATGCCAAAGCAGAATGAGCTTTAAAACCGATTTCATAAATAAAAATAATATTTTAAAATTTATAATTGATATTTTAGAATAATGAGAAAAAATCTAAATGCTTCATAATTTATAAAAATGTCAAAACAAGAATCTTCTGAAGGAGCAAGCCTGTCTGCACAGTTCATTTTGATTAGAAGACCTAATTTTAGAGATTAAAACGAAAAAATAGCAATGAGATCTGTCAAATTATTACCCCCCTCACAACCTAAACCAAATTAGCGTTCAGTATTCATTGATTTTACTTTTTCTATTAAGGTCTACTTATAAATTATTTTATGGGATTCAATGGAAAACTTAAGTTATTTCAATTTTAATTTTAAATCATGTTAAAATTTTAAATAATTTAATAAATATATTAGTTGATGATAGGCTTGTTAGGTGTCAAAGTCGCGTCTAGCGCTCGGTCGCGCGCTGCGCTCGCGACATATTATGTTGATTAAAATAATCAAATTGTACATATCAATTGCACGAGTAGTAGTAACTAGTGCCTTGCAGAAAAGTTGATTCGTCAATTTGCAATGAATATAAATTGTTTTTCATTATAGATACCACTTTTTCTTCAATATCAAACGACATTGTACTAATTCTTCGACAAATAGTATTGTCAGAAAAGGGAATTTTCAATAATTTTTTTTCAAATTCCACGCCAAACATTGTTCGGACTATTAATTTGCATGCTGGAAGGATAAGATTTTCGGCAATTGTATGAGGTTTCATTTTCTTGGCAATCAATTCCGATACTAGATAAGAGCACTTTACTGCATCTTCTGATTTTCCAAATGATTTTGAAAATGATTTTTTACTTACTCTAAATATGTATATATATAATTATTAACACTACCTATGTTTTTTGCTTAATTCTTTAAAATAATCAATTGAATAATCTTTATATTCCGGGTGCTTAGATAAAAAATGTCTACGAAGTTTAGATGGAACCATTGATTCATTCGACAACACCTCCATGCAAATCAGGCACTGTGGTAAACTATTTCCAGTGCCACAACAGTCAAAACCCATAGATAAAAAAGATGATTTGTAATGACGAATACTCCGATGCACAGACATAACAAATAGCAACGTGATTATAATTTATTATAATTGTTTCATTATAAATAATTTTTAAGTTAAAAATTAAACAAAAAATAAGTAAATATAGATCTTCACGCGGCACATTTTTTATCGTCCCGCGGCACAAAAATGTGCCGCGGCGCAGTGTTTGAAAAACTCTGGTATAAACATTACGATGCTACGCCGTTGTCTCAAGAAATCGTTGGAGGCCGGTGGAAATTATTTGGCCATATTTTGCCAATGGACCCCAGAGCTCCGGCCAATCGGGCAATGGACGATTATTTCTCCGAACATGGAGACAAATATCGTGGAAGACCTAGATCCACTCTTCCGGCAGTTCTGGAGAGGGATCTCAAACTTCATGGCAAAAGTTTCAAAAACTGGGACGACCTAGAATCTTTGCGGGATTTCGCCTCCAACAGAGGGGCATGGACAAGGATGGTCCAGAAGATTGTTTCGCTTGTGACACGTGTGGGTTATAACTTTGTTCATGTTCCTACGGAATGTGTTATAATAATAATTAGTTTGCATGTTCACAAATTCATAATGTTATCATTCAAGGCACTAATCACATCCAATCATCTTTAGTTGCTGATTGTCAGCTCTCACATATTTTGAGCAAATATATAAGTTCTTCCATAATTTAAAATCGACACTTCTCTGAATTCGTTTAAAAAATATTTCCCATAAACTAAAACTCTTTTTTAACTACTGCTTTAACTAAAATACTGCTCTTTTTCTCATCTAGCATGTCATTTGTTTTCCAATTTGTGTTAAAGATAAATTAGAAATTGCAGATAATATTGCTGCTTACTTTGAATATCTCTTCAGAAGAGATAAAAACAACACTTAAAAAACTGAAAAGCAACACAAGTCCAGCAATCAATAATATTCACGGGAAACTGCATTAAATAGTTAATAATTTATGGAGTATCTGAGTGGGAGTGTGTGAATACTCGAACTAGTGAGTGATGCAAATGTCCTACGCGCTGGACGACGTACTTGAACATTTGTTTGCAATCCTCCCCCGAGTACTCCCCGAATTTGACGTCCTCCCAATTCACCGCCCATTCCACCAAAATGAGGGGAATTCCTAGCACTCCCTTCATGCCCAGCACATTCCTGACCAATCTACGAGTCGATGATATTGTCCACTCTAGAATAACTGTGGAATGTACCCTTCGTGGTGATTGGGTCATGTCCTCCACTGAAATAGTCATATCCGTCCACATTAGTCAGCCAGTCTGCCCCACAATCACTACTCATCTTCTATTATTATTATTTAAAGTATGTTCACACTATCAAAGAATTTAAATTAACTAAGGTCACCTTTGTGCCACACGTTTCGAGATTCTATTCACCAAGCTTCGAGTTTGCTCACAATAAATCTTTTAGTTTAAGAAAAGTTTTTACTTTTTAAATATCTATCAGAATTCGACAGAATTTTCAATTTGCACCCCGTTTTTTAAAGCTACTCTTTTCTCCAATCCAGCTTAGATATTTTTCTGAAAAGTTCGCAAAATTCTATTTTCTCCACATTTAGATTGACGAACCGCTTAGCAAGTTTATTCGGCATTACCTCCAATAGGCTTTCCAGAACATTTCTGTCGGACCGATGTTGTTTTAAATGGCTTAGAGCACATGACTGACCGATAGATAGGTTTCTGATAAGAGATTTCTTCTCTTGAAAAAATTGTGTGGCTGGCACAAACAAAACCTTAGTCGCTTAAGTGCTTATAGCAACGCGGAAGTGGTATTTACTACTAATACTTACATCAATCAATTTTTGATGTATGATCCAGTAAAAAGCTTTTTGTCGCACTTTTAAACCTTTGAATAGTGGAATATCGCCATCTATAGCTCCAAACAATGTCAGAAGTCGATCTTCCTACATGAGAACCGCTATGGAAACCGGACAAAAATAGTTCCTTACCAGGCTTTATTCTCTGTGGAGTGATTATTGCCAGAACTTTTGTTAGGCAATTCATAATATTTATTAGCCTGAAGTTTTCCACTTTTTCTTTAGCTTTGTTCGGTTTTTGTACAGGGACGAATGGTCGTGTGTTGTAAACATCCAATTGAAAAGTCAGTAATGATTATATGTAGTTTTTCACTTCCATACTTAAGTAGTTTTAGCCTAGCCCTTTTTGAGCTTAGCGTCTTTGAAGTTCTCCAGCATTTATTTCTAACTCCAATTTCCTGGAATTGCCAGTAAATGCTGCAATCATTTTCTTTCAAATATTGGCGTAATTTAGGAAAATGTAAAATATTTTGTTTCCCTTTTTGCGATTTGGGACCAATTCCCCATCGGCGATCTCGTGGCTTTTGCGATCTCGTGGCTTATTAAAAAACTGGCAATATTTGCAGTCCTGGCATTGTCAGACCAACATTTAAAAGCAGAATTCTCGAACTGATTATTCTTTGTAAGTTCTTCCACAGCTTTCTTTCGGGAATCACCAATTGGATATTTTTTGGCGAAATTTGAGTGTTTTGTGTTAAAGTGTCTCTCTAAATTTGACTTTTTATTTTGATTCAAAGTTTCCTGGCAATTTCGGTAGTTGTTCTGAATTAGGCGTGAATGCAAAAGTTTCAGTCCATTTTGATTGAAAATGTCGCTCATTATCGATTTTTTATTAATCTTTTTCTTGCTAGGCATATATCGATGTACCACAAAAAATTAATGTTAAACGTGCAAAGATTTTTTGTTATTAACAAAACAAAAAAAATAGTTAAAAATTGAAATCATTTATAAAAAAAAAATAGTTAAAAATTGAAAGAGTTAAAGAGCCTTCAAAGGCTCGCGAGCCTGCTTTTGCCGACCCCTGTTCTATGTCATAGAGCAGGGGTCGGCAAATCGCGGCCCGCGGGCCAAATTAGGCCCAGGAAGATTTAAAAATGGCCCGCGAACAAATTTTATAATACTAAGGGAAATTGGCCCGCCGACAAATTTTTCCAACTAACATGGCCCGCGGGCAAATTTAGTAAAGTACTAGAGTCTAGTACTAGGAGAAAAGAATTATGATGCTTCATATTTCCGAAATATTCATAATATTTCCAAATTGGCATTTTTTGTAGACATAACTTCACATCTAAATGACTTAAATTTGAAACTGCAGGGAAGTAATAAATTTATACACCAAATGTATGCCGAAATCACTGCTTTTGAAAATAAATTGAAGTTGTGGGAATTACAGTTACAAAAAGAAATCATGACGCATTTTGTGACTTTTCTTTCTACGAATCCGACTGATGTTCCGGAATATGCAAACATAGTTATGGAATTGAGATCAGAATTTTCATCACGTTTTATGGATTTAAGAGTAAAATGCGCATATATAATTTTTTAGGCTCATAAAAATCTTTTCAACATTTTTTCAATCCCATTTGATGTTGAAACTGAGACAGTACCAGGGTGTTATCAATTGGAATTACTTGAAATTCAATGCGACAGTACACTTAAATCAAAATATTTTTCTGAAATGGATATTTTGAGCTTCTACAAAAATTTTGTATGTGTCAGAAAATATCCGCAATTAACCGACAATGCTATGAAAATGGCTTGTATATTTGGAAGCACATTTTTATGTGAACAGTTATTCTCTAAAATGAATAATGTAAAAAATTGTCTGAGAACGAGGATTACCGATTCACATCTTAACGATATATTACGTTTAGCAACTAGTCAGATTAATGAGTAAAATAAATTCACTTCTTTATAATCATTTTTAACTGATAAATTTTTATTTCGTAAGAAAGTTGCAAAAAAAACTTGATAAAGAAAGATCGCAATGTGCAAGCGTTGCCTTATTTTTGTGACCGATAAGGATTTTTTCTCGTTTGGCCCGGATCGCATACAAAATAAAATTTTGGCCCGCGAAGACAAAAATCCTGCCGACCCCTGTCATAGAGGAAGCAAACTTTTGATTTTCTTCTTGATATTTTTTTTTGCGGCCAAGATTCTCTTCGATGTGTTTCTCATCCGTATTTAAATATTATACCCAATTAGACTTTTTTGTTTACAAGTTTGGTGATTGATTGATTTGTTTCCACGGTTCTAAGATACGTATTAAGTTCTCTCTTCCGATAAATACTATGTGTCCCTTTAGTATTTTTTTTGATTCTTGATTAAATGTTTATTCAATGACATTTTGTCAATGAAAATTTTCAATAATTCCACTTGTGAAGTTTATTTTATTCTAGCAATTTTTGATAATCTTAAAAGAAATATTAATCCAAGCATACGATTTAAAAATTACTGCATCTTTTATATTAACCTGTTATATTAAGTTTTTTGGAAGGATGAATAGCTCAATAAATTTACTGTGATTACTAATTTTATGATTGCGAGGTTTTAAAATATTAATAAATTTTAATAAAAATTACATTTCTGAAGTTCTTTGGTTGTTCTCTTCAGTAAATATCTAAAATTATTAATTTTTTCTTTACTATTTAAGAGATTGTGCTTTTCTACAAACCAGCATAGCATCAAAATCATTAATTGAACGTAGCGTTTTATGATTTTATGGTACTGTTGCATTTCATCCTGCACGAAAATAACCTCTAAGTCAGGGGTGTCAAACTCATTTTGCTTTGAGGGCCGCATTTTGTAACAATTTCGCTTCGAGGGCCGCATTTATAATAATTTCTCATTAAGGGAATATTAGTTCTGATATTTATTGTTACAGTAAATAGAGATACCAGGAAATAGCGATCCGAAGTAAAATAATTATAAAATTTTATATTGTCCAAATAGAGAAATCTATAAAGACAAATACTGTGCAGGACGATTTTTTCGTTAATTTGATAATTTTATAAATTAATAAATAGCTTACTACAAAATCTGCTTTAAAATCGTACAGGAATAATGAAAATATTTGCTTAAGAATAGATTCGTTTATTGTTTGAATTGTTAATTTTTTTAAATGTTTAAATGACGCTTTTTGTTAACAATTTAGTCAATTTCGCGTTTAAATCTTTATGGAGTGTATTTTAGTTTCGATTTCATTTTATTTAAACAAAAATGAAAATATGGAAAAGTAATTCAAATTCTTTTTTTTTTGAAATAGCAAATAGTTGTCTATTTTCGATTGCAATCATAAAAGAACAAAAATTTAAGATATAAAGAAGTTTATTCCGAAACAAAATTTTTATAGTTTTCCAACGATAGCTAGTCTATTAATATCGATCTCGTAAGGGGCCTCATGATTGATCAACATATTCGTCGAACTAATTTGGACCCTGTCGTGCTGTAAAATCCCAACGACAGTATATTCAGCCCGGAGCCTGAAGGAACGAATTTCATTGGCGGTACTGAGTGTTGACGGTAAATTCGCATTGACTAGATAATCAATAATCTGATCCCTTTCATAATTGCACATCGATAGATATCCCATGCTCAAATAAAAATTTATTATTTTTTGCAAAAAATAAAAACATTTTCAAAAATAAAAATGATTATTACTAAATAGACATATAAATTGCTTAATTTATTTATATTTGAATACTATGCGCTCTATTTACTACGGATCGCTATTTCCTGGAATCCCTATTTACTGCGACATTTATTATGATGAATAATTTGAGCACAAATATTGCTGATGAATAATATAATGAAAATGAGGAAATGATGACCCGGGATATACCTTTTCTATTTCAGCTCGCAATTTAGCGGCAACGCCAGCATGTCGTCCAACCATATTCGAAGCACCATCAGTGCATAAACATACAAGCTTCTTCAAATCAAACTCATATTCAAAGAGAATTTGTAGTAGTTTTATAAAGATATCTTTACTTGTGAGTATCGTGCATTGGTACCAGTTCGAGAAATTCTTCATAAATATTAAAATCTGAATCACAGGCTCTAAAAAGATTGCTAATTGTGCAATTCCAACGACGTCAACTGTTTCATCGATTGCAATTGAAAAATATTCGAATTTTAACAAATCAGACTTTAATTGGTGTTTCAAATTCAATGCCATTTCATTAATGTGTTCGGCAACAGTATTTCTTGTTAATTAAATTTCTTTAAACAAGTGGGTGTCGTCTGAACAAATAATATTCGCTGTTTTTACAAGGCGTTGCTTAATGAAATCACCATCACAATATGATTTTCCATTTACTGCAAGCATTCTGCTGATTTCATAGCTTGCAGTGACTAATGCAGTACTTCGATTATGATTTTTGTGAAATGAGTTTTTAACGCAGATAAATTTTTTCGCAATTCATTTAGCTTTGAAACACGTATTGGACCTTCTTGGTTAATAAGCAACTTAATACCTTCGAAACAATTTTATGATAAATCAAATCAAAATTTATTCCAAAGACCACCGTTAACCAAAAGAAAAAACTAACTAGGTGATCCCGACGAATGATTAGATTGATAATGCCCCTTTAGGTTGTATTCTTTCGGTATAGCGATAAACTTGTTACATATCAAACAATATATTTTTCCATCAACCATTGTGCAAAAATAGAGAAGTTCCCATTTATCTTGAAACACTCTCCGTTCATCTTTCAACCACCGTTTCTTTTTTATTCCAGAAGAAGCACGTGACATTAACAAACACGATTAAAAAATTTAATTAAATGTAAAAAATAAAAAATAATTTTTTGCATTTTATAGCCATTAAATCAGACCGCACTTATGTTTTCAAAGTACGCTGAGGGCCGCACCTATGTCTTTCGAGGGCCGCATGTTTGACACCCCTGCTCTAAGTGAATTAATGAAAATTTTTATGAATATTAGATCGAAAATTTAAAAAATTGAACTATGCCGATTTTGTAAATTTTATTCTAATTTTGTTTTAAAAAAAATTGAATTTTTTACCGACTTAGTTGGTTAATAAAGATGCTTATCATCATTCCCTCAGTGAAAAAATCTTTATTACAACAAAAAAGGTCAGCTGGTAGTACGAAGCGTGATATTCGGCGGACAAAATTTGACGATGGCATCTATTATCTCATCGAAGGAGTTGTCTAAATGGCTCACTTGCCTTCTCCATAAAAATTCTATAAATGTATTAGGAGTATTTAATACCTGATGGAACACTAATACCAATCAGTGTGTTCGGACGATTTGCTAAATAATATGCGCAAACCTCTCGCAGGGAGTGAGACCAATTACGAATTGTATGGCTGCTCCATTCCAGTTGACGCCGACACCATAAAATACTGTGTCTGTCGAAACTCCACATGTACATAAAGCGAATACATGACTGTAAGGTCACTTTCGTGCCTTCGAGCCACGTACCTAAAAATAAAGTACTCTCTTATACCGTTTCTAATAGAACTATATGTTCGACACCCACTTTTATGGCACACCCATGTTGTATTCTCCTGCTGTTGGAGAAGGGTCATAAAATGTCTGTTTGGACATTTTTTTAACAGTACCGATTTTATTCAAAAGTTCACGGAAAATGGTTAATCAAACTATTGTTAGCGATAAAGTTTGTTAAAAATGTTAATTAAAATTTTCAATTTTCATTATTAAAAATAATTGTCTTGATATCCCTGAAGCGGAATTAAAAATAGAACATGTTTTTGTGATAACTTAAGCCTAATTTAAATCAGCAAATATCAAACTTTAATGTATTTTAGCATTAATACAGCTTCCTCAATACAAAGGAATCGCAAATTTCTTTCCTTGAGGATGGGAACACTATAAAATCCACCACCGGATTGACAAAAACACGTGATTAATTTTTTAATCAATCAAGCACTTGACTTTATCTATTTACGAACGAAATTTACCCGAATTTATATTCAATTCGGGTTAGCTATTACTTCTTTAATTTCATTTATAAAAAAAATAAATATTTTTTCAGATACATTTTTATTAAATTTTTGATTCTCTTAATTGTTTTACTAATTGATTAAAGCTGTTTTCAAATTAATCTAGCTTGTTGATTTGTTTTGGTTTTCTCAGTTTTCAAAGTTGAAAAAATCAAAAGTACTCTTGAGCAAATGATCATCTCGATATGGGCATACGAAAGCATGTGGTGGCCTTTCTGGACAGATTCGCTTCTAAAAAACATATGAAATCCCAGGGATCTTGCGCGAAGAGGTCCGAAACTAGACTATCTGAGCTAGTCAGAGACAAGGCGCGACTGGAAAGCAAAAGAAGGAGGTGTTTCGAATCTGAGGACTCTGGAAGTCTAAAGGCCCGAATCAACACCCTGAAGAGTCGGATCGACGAGCTGACTAAAGCTAACACAGATGAGGCATGGAAGAGAGAATGCTTAAAACTCAACAAGAAAAATCCTAAATTCTGGAAACTATACAAAATAATGAACGGGACGGAGGCGAAGGGAGAAGAAATCATTCTTAAATCGGTGGATGGAGGCTTTGTTCCTACTGAGGAAGTCCTGGAGGTCTTCCGCCAGCAGCTAGCAGGGATTCAGGAGGTGGACCCTGCCTCTGAAAATATTCGAGGAGTCGACCCGAAATTCCCGCTCAAAATTTGTTTTGGATGGACCCTTGTGCAGGGAAATAACCACGGAAGAGACGTTCGAAGCAATCAGAGGTTGCAAGAACAACGCTCCTGGATTTGACTTCATCCCTATGGAGGTGTTCAAGAAGGCACCCGGATGCTTGCTTCGTATTCTGGTAAAACTATTCAATGCCAGTTGGGACAATGGTCACGTCCCATCTAGCTGGAAACGAACAATCGTCCGAATGATCCCAAAACCTGGAAAACCAAATACGCAGGCAGGAAGTTATAGGCCAATTAGCCTTATCTGCATAACGTCGAGGATAATGGAAAGAATTATTTTCAATCGTTTATCGGCTTACGTGGAACAAAATAATATACTCGCGGAGGAACAGTGGGGTTTTAGACCTGGTCGATCAACCGGTCATTGTTTCTCGCTTCTTGAGGAAGAACTGTCTCGGGCCAAACTCCATAAAGCCTGCCTAACGGCGGTCTGCCTGGACGTCTGCAAGGCCTTTGACAGTGTCTGGCACTTGGGGTTGATAGATAAAGTAGCGGAGTTGGGTGCTGGGCGAAAAACTGTCAGATGGCTAAAGGACTTCTTGTGCGAGAGAAAATCGTTCATTCGTTGTGGAAATTTGTTATCGAAGGCCGTGAATCTGAGGAGAGGTGTTCCTCAGGGATCGGTTCTCAGCCCCTTGCTCTTCAATATATTTCTGGCCGACGTCCTGAAACCACATTTTCCTACGAGCAGACTAATTATCTACGCGGACGATATCTTGGTTACGGATGTCTCGATGTGGGGACCCCGACACAGAAGAAGGTTGTCCTGGAGCAGACTAGAACCGTACTTGGAGGAACTTGAAATCTGGTGCAATGGTAAAGGCTTGAATCTCGCTCGGGACAAAAGTACCATTTGTTGGATTTCAATGGGTCGTGACAAAAAACCGACTTTCGAGGATTATGGGAACCTGATTATATCGAAGAACCTACGTTACCTGGGAGTAACTATAGACCCCACCGGGTCATACAAACCCCATGTGCATGCAAAGCGGAAACAAGGAGCGAAAATACTAAAAGGACTGAGGCGTTTTTGTCTAAGCGCAGAAACGTTTCTACACATCTACCAGACTTGTGTTCAGCCACTAATAATTAGGGCAATTTTTTTTTTAACCTAAAAACTTCGATTTTTTAACCTAAAAATTTTAACTTTTTAACCTAAAAATAACCAAATTTTAACCTATAAAACAAAAATTTTAACCTAACAAATTTTAACTTAAGAATCATTTATTATACAAACATATAACATAATTCTCTATATTTTCAATATTAAAATTTCTGTTATCCCTCATAAAGTTTTTAATTTGAGAGAAGCATCGTTCTATGGAAGAGGATGAAGGCTGACACTTTAAAAGCATACAATATTCTTCAGGAGAAATTGATGAATTTGTCATTCTTATAATTTAAAATAAATCATTTTTTTGTAATCGTTCATTCAAATATTTTTCAATTATATCTGATTCGTCGTCAAATTTTAAATTCTTTAGCTCATTGTAAGCTAACTCTATTGAGGAGTGAGAATTTTCAAATTTGCACAATAATTCTGCTATTATTAAACTAGTTTTACCTGGAATTGTCGAATAATTTCTAACAATAGAACTTAAGCTTTTTACTAGAGATTCATCTCTTAGGCTATTTTTTGCAGCCTGAACAATGATTCCATCATCAGGAATTGTTTTGAAAATGTTTATCACATGTATTAAATTTTTTGCATAATAAAATGCAGCAGTTAGCCAAGTACCCCATCTAGTTAAAACTACATGAGGTGGAATTCCAATTTCATTAAATAGTCGTTTTCTCTTGTTATTTTTTGTTATTGCCGCTTGAATTGATGCAATAAGAGAATCAATTTCAGGATAAATAGTCCTGATTTTCATTGAACAATTATGCATCAGATGAGCAACACAAGTTACGTGAAATAACCTTGGATATATAAGCTTAAGAACTTTTCCAGCTATAATTATATGTTAAATTAAAACCTGCTAGCATATATTTAGCGGAATCTGTTATTAGGAGAAGGAAATTTTGTCTTTCAATTAAAACGCATTTAATCGTATCGTCAACAATTTGAATAATTGTTTCTTTGGTAGAAGTTTTATCAATTTTTACGAAAGAAATCAAATAAGTTTTATCGGGATTTTTAAGTATCCCCATTAAAACTGCAACAAATTTTTGACTACGAATAGTGACCTCGTCACTTATGGCGAATACAAGTTGATTTCTAAAAAATTATATATTCATAAACCTAAACTTTTCTTGAAATAATACAATATATTCAGTTTTCAATTGTTTAACGCACATTCTTGCTTTGTATTGGGAAGGAAGAGGCAAAGAAGTATTCTTGAATAAATTCTTTAGAGGAGGCATAGTCAATTTATGCAAGGGTATATCGCATTGAATAAATGCTTTAGTGACTTGCATTGACCAGTCATCATTGGGTAACTCGTCCAAACAAGGCTGATAGAAATTATTCTCTAAAAATTATATTAATTTGTAAAAACTTAATAAATTTGAGTGCTTCTTCGATTCTCGGTGAGAATTCACAAAATGCTTTTTCTCACACCTGACTGTGCATAAGCAAAGTTGACATTGCAACTCGCCATTCTCTCGTAATAAAAACTCCAGCGGATATTCAATAACAATTTTTTTTGCCTTAAAATACATTGTTTTTGCAGTTCTTGGCATACTAAACACCCACGCGCTATTTTAAATAAAGTTAAAATTTTTAACTTTATAAAAAATTTTTTTTAACTTTTTAACTTTATTTTTTTCTTTAATAAGTAACTATTTCATTTAAAAAATACTTTATTTTTACTTTTAAGCCAAAATACACATTTTCATATATTTTAACTTTTTTAACTTAAATTGCCCTACTAATAATCTATGGTTCGGAGGGCTGGTACCAAACTGATGAAAGGGACCTTCTAATCGCCAAACTCGAAAAAACCAGACGATTTGCCATCAACTGGCATTCGGACTGGAGCTCAGCAGTCCGCTGGAGGACCTGCATGAGCGGAGTGTTGATACGATAGACGCGATCCTGGCAAAAACTCGAATTCGCTGAGGGAGATAAGACAGTCTCCTGGGGCAAAACCGAAGTTGAGACCTTCGTGGCTCTCGTTATCAAGCCCCCTAAGCTCTAATTCCTCGGCCACTTTTCTTTTGGAGCTATTGTATTAAATAAACCATATTCTTCTTCTCTTGAGCAAATATGTATTTCAGAAATCAATCGAAAAAAAAACTTAACCAAAATAGCTAATTAAGAGTCAGCAGTGGCTGCACCTCGGATTGCAAGCGAGTTACCTCGCAAGATTGCGATCGATATCCTCTGGGACAGCCAGCTGATTTCGCGGTGGTCCTTCGTGCCCTTGTTGATGCGCTTCCCAATTTCGGACAGAAGCGATACTCCGCCCGTCCCTATCACCCCACTTGTCTCCACAGCAATCGGGACAAAGTGGTAATTTGGTGAGAGAGAGGCGTATTTCTTCCGCTTCGTCTCCTCAGCCCGACGGGAAGCGAAGCCGGGGGAGGACGCGGTTTGCTAAATATTGACGCGGTTTGCTAAATTTTTTTCAGAAATGGTTTTGCTAAATATTGACAATATTTGCTAAAAAATATGCGCAAATTGGGCTGTTTCGACTTAATAAAGTCGGCATTTTAAAAAAAGTCTAAAATTTTTTATCCTGAATGAAAATCAAATTAACAAATCTGGCATTGACGCGTAACTTAATTTTATTGTAAGAAAATATTTTTTAAAGAATCTATTTTTAAAAGAAGCTATTTAAGTAATATTATCTGACTTTCTCGAGCAAACTGGTCAATAAATTAACAAAAAATTAGATTTTAGACTAAACTGATATGCTGTAAACTCTCTCAAATCCGTTATTTTTTAAATAAAATACAAATTTCTTGGAAAAATTCTCGAATCCGCCACGTTTACAAAAATTTAAATTTTCCATGTGTTTATAAAAAAACCGGTCGGACTCGATCGGGGAGATGGCAAAAGGCCTGACGGGATGACAATATTCCCGTACTCGTCGGGGAAGGTCCACGTATGGGATGTTACCGTTGTGGATACCTTTTCAAAATCGAGGATCCATTCTCCCGCTGCAAACCCTTGTTCGGCTGCAAACCACGCCGAAAAGATCAAACTGACCAAGTTTATTGTAATAATTAAAGATTTTATAAAATGATAATAAATTTGATATTTTTACAGCGTTTAAATCATGTGTCTATATTATTAGCACTACGCAATCAAAAAACGATTTTAACATGCATGTAACAGAGTGTAAGGTTTTTACGGAATAGGAAGGTTTCCATTCTTTTTTGTCTCTTACCATCACCTTGGTCGAAACCGGCTCGTTTGAAAATTGAAGGAAATTCAGATTGGGAATCTTTATTGCGGTTTTTTTCGAAATTTTGAGGCAGAAAGATGGAAATACTCTAAGAGATTTTAGAACTGGAATACAGCGTTTGTGTCTCCGACAAGTTCCATTAATGTCTCGTTGATTCAGTCGCACATTGATTACCAACATCTATTGCAATACTTGTTATGGTACTCTCCCCATAGCTAAGAGTTTGTATTCCAGACGCATGCTCTCTAATGTCTTTTTAATTACAATTGTCTGGACATAGACACAAATTGAATCTGCGACTTTAAGAGATTTTTGGGGATGGGTGTAAAATTTAGATACTATTCCATAATAAGAGAACTAGTGGTACAACGTTCAAGTTTGCATTGTGGATTAACTTCAATTTTTTTTTTGAATAAAAATAATATATACAACAACTACAAGTTAATTAATTACTTCAATTTGCTTTCCGAAAGATTGTTTATAGTCTTTTCAAAAAGAATTGAATTGTTTAGAGTTTAAATTCTAATTTCTGTAATGTTTAATTTACTTTTTTTGTTAAGTATTCGGTCAATTTTGTATTGATTCAGTTGCAATATTTGTATTTTTCCTTGCAATTTTTCTTAAATCTTCGACTGTTGCTTAAGCTACAAGTATCTCATTGTCGTTTTTTTTCACTTCAGGTCCTATACTACTGGAGAATGCAACATGTATTTCTTGTTGAATTTTCTTGGTTCTTCAAGTTTATAAATATAATTAATATACTTGAGGGCGTGCTTAACAATGTCGTTCAGCGCCGAATGGCGTGGGAGTCGACCTCCACTCATCCGGCAATAGAAAGAGTGGAAGCCCTTTACCTCAACGATATTCCCACATCGGCATTCGTAAGGAGTGTACATGGCCAAGCCGAGTCGAAGGAAGATCTTAAGCACTCTGCTGGGCTCCGCCCACTTCCGCATTTAAAGTGATATTAGTTATTAAAAGGACTATTAAAAGGCAATAACTTGTGTCTTATTTTTGTGACAGTTAATTTCTAAAAATGATTGTTGCGAGTTTTAGGAAACAAAATCTTATCTATAAAAGTCCAAATAAATTATAGCGATTATTAAAATGTTCGTTTTACTATTATTGTTTTCATCTTCAATTTGTTGGTTGTTTGAAACATACAAAGGTAATTTGTTTACAATCAGTTTTTATTAGAGTTACTGTTATGGGAGAATCAATATATGTACAATGACCCAGAATGTTTTAATCTTGAGGGTTAGAATTTTTAAATAAAATGTTAATTTTAGAATTACGTAAAGAATTACACAGCAATTACTATCATTATGCAACAAGGTATTGTGAAGATCAAGAATATCGTATTCATTACATTGGTTTGAGATTTCGAAATATAGTATAGAATATCCATACGCAAAATATTATTTGAAGGAAAACGGAAGCATTGAGGCTTGTTTCGATAGGAAAATTTTTGGACTTCTAACTAGAGACAGGATAATAATGGTTTATATGTTGGGTATATATTTTAAAGGTAAAAAACAAAACTGAATATGCATTTACAGATCCCAGATTGTTATTAAAAATAGAGAAATCTGATGATTTTTGGTTCAGATATCATGTACGTAGCAAAGACCTTTCAATATATCTTGGTATTTTATACAAGATTAAAAATAGTTTTTCCTTATATTCTTAAAAAAGTCGAAATATACTACCATCAAAACAATTTTATTAATTTCCACCTGGAAACAAAGGATCATGAATTCGATTGGGCTCGTGTTTGTATTTATATCTACGACTACGAACTTTGTAAAGAATTAGAAAATAGTTGTAGATTTTAAATTCATTATTAGATTTCGCTTCTATAGAATTATGGAATCTGAAATTAGACAAAATTTATGTAACTTTAGAATTCAAATTTTCTCATGGGACTAGAGAAATTTATTATATGAATAAAACCTTTCATAGAGTTGGCGAATATCTTCCTGAGAACGATGACAATAAAAAAAACTTATACAGAATCGAATCAGGAATGAAGGAATCGAAAAAAAATATTAGTTCACTAGGAAAAACAAAATTTGAATCAAAATGTTTGTTTAATTAAATGAAATTGTAGATTTATATATATTTGTGGCTTCATCAGTTGGCGCTGCAATTCTTATTACCATTTTCATTGAAGGTAATAAAAAATATTTAATATAAGTTTTAATTCACTGGACCAAATCAAAAAAATCTAAAGAATTATATGATAAAATGAATACTTACCTAACTGGATTTTCAACTCGTACTCGTAATTAACTAAGACAATAAAATTGGATTTTAAATTATTTATTAGTTAAAAATATTGGATGAATCGTCGGTTAAGATAATTAGACTACTACTTGAGAACACAAGACTATCTGTGCGGACAGAAGGAGCAACTTTCCGGAGTTTAAAACCAACGATTGGGACACTCCAGGGTGATTCCCTCGTCCTTTTTTCTCAGCGTAAATGTAAACAAAACCGAAATCACGGAAATCAAAAGAGGAGAGGATATTACTCATGAGTAGGGCAACCAAAAGTCATATAAGTCATTATTTTTTATTGGTAATATTGATGTTATTTCTATAATTAATAAACTATTATTATATTTTTTAATAGTTTTATTAATTTTTTTAGGTCTTATAGGTCATATTTTATGCCGTTAGGTCATATTATTTTTTTAGGTCATATTTTTTTTGTTAGGTCATATTTATATTTATTAAATCATATATTTTTATTAATCTTTGTTTAAATTTTGACAATAACACGTTTTCACACGTTTTGGTAGTTGGCCGCTTAAATATTATAGATTTTTACATGCCGAAACAAAAGCAATCTAACAATCAAAAGTTAAATAAAATAATTAAACGATACCCGTCTGAATTTCAGATTGATTCAGCTGGACGTTTATTTTGTTCGAAATGCTCAGTTTTTGTTAATTTTACGAAAAAGTTTAATGTTGTGCAGCACAGGGAAACTACCCGGCATAAAAAGGAACAGAAAAAATTTCAAACTTAACTCAACACTCTTCCGAAACTTGAAGCAAAGAAAAATTTCGGAATTTGCTTAGTCGAAATGATGACGAAGGCGAATATACCTCTTTACAAAATAAGAAATGAACACTTTATTAATTTTTTTAATAATCTCGGATTTACTGTTCCCAGCGAAAGTTGGTGCAGAAATATAGTTCCAGATTTGCAATATCAATTGATTGAAATGCTTAAAACAATTATTTCTGGAAAGAATATATTCATATTTGTTGATGAAACGGAAATCAATAAACAGAAATTTGTTAACGTTCTTTGTGGGACTATTGAAAGTCCTGAAAAAATTTATTTATTAAATTGTTTGGAAATTGAAATTTGTGATGCATCTGCAATTTGTAGAATTGTGGATGACACAATTCGAATTTATGATATAAAAAGGGAAAATTTTTTGTTATTTATTTCTGATGCTGCCCGTTATAGGACTTTAGCAGCGAGTACATTGAAGGTCATGTATATTAAAATGATTCATATAACTTGTTTTGCTCATCTTCTGCACAATTTTGCATTAAAAATTAGAGCACATTATAAATATATTGACGACTTAATCTCGTCTATCAAAATGTCGATTGTAAAAAATCCCTCCCGGAGGAGTCTTTTTACAGTTATTGGACTTCCACCTGATGTTGTTCTAACAAGATGGGGCAGCTGGTTGGACGCAGCAAAATATTATAGTCAACATCTTTCAAGAGTTCGCGAAATTGTCTTATCCTATCCAAATTGTGGAAAGATTGTGATGAATGCGAAAAATGCTGTTAGCTCTGAAAATTTGGAGAAAAATCTGGCAGAGTTAATGGCTTCATACAACCCTATTATTGATGAAATCAGAAAATGCCAAGAAAAATTTTATACAATTAAAGATGCAATTGAATTCATTGATTCCGTTAATTTTGGTGAGGATAATTGTGACTTTAACAAGTATTTTTTAAAGCGGATAAGTATGTTACCATGGACGAATATCAAAAATGCTAGAATTTTTAGTATTTCTCCAGAAACATTTATTTACTTATGGAAATGTTCTTCAACATCAATATCTGCAGAAAGAAGCTTTTCTATGCTGAATAAATTTGTCTCTTATTGTAACAAATTTTAAACTAAATTATAGTGTACTTATGCCTAAAAATAAACCTTCGGATTTTAAAAAAGCTAAAAATATTTGTGAAAAATATCCTAAAGAGTTTACAATTACACCAAATGGAATGCTTTTTTGTAAATTATGTGAGTTACATGTGACATGCAAGAAACAATTTTTTGTGAACAAACACAGGGAAACACAGAAACACTCTTCCCGAACAAATAATATATCCACAAATAAAAAACAATTGAATATTGTTCCTCCAAATTATGTCTTCAGAAATTTCGCAACAGACGTAACAGAAGCATTTGTATCCGCAAACATTCCGCTCTATAAATTGAGAAATCGAGCAATTATCAACTTATTTGGAAGTATCGGGCATCCACTTCCTTCAGAGTTTACTTGTCGCAATATGGTAGAAATTTTAGCACAACAAAAGATATCCAAAATAATTAATTTAATTTCAAATAAGAAAGTTCGTCTATTGGAATAGTATAATTGTTAAGGTTTTTTTGATTGTGGACGAAACTGATGTTGGGAGAAACAAATTTGTGAATTGTCTAGTTGGAACGTTGGAAAATCCGCAAAGATCTTACCTAATGGATTGTATAAAAATTGATTCCTCTCCGAATTTTTCTATCATCAGTCAAATAATTGATGACACTATTCGGAAAATGAATGTTGAAAGAAACAATTTTTCTCTCCTTATTACCGATGCTGCTCCATATATGGTTTCTGCAGTAAATACTCTCAAGCTAGTTTTGCTCATTTAGTGCATAATTGTGCACTTAAAATAAAAGTATATTATCCCGAAGTTGATAAATTGATTGCTTGTATCAAAACACTTGTTGTAAAGAACAATTATCTAAGACAATTGTTTAAGGAAATTGGGTACCCACCAGAACCAATAGTTACGAGATGGGGAAGCTGGCTTAAAGCTGTTTCTTACTATGCTACAAACCTGCCAAATGTTATTCAAGTATGCACTTCCTTAGAAGGAAATTCTTTGCTCATTAAAAGAACGAAAGAATGTTTATTTAATGAACAACTTCGTGAAGATCTAACGACGATAATATCACAATATTCACCTTTATTACATTTGCTTGATGATTTAGAATCGACCAATTTTACTATAAAAAAAGCATTCAATTATTTGAAAACATTGGATTTTAAAGAAGACGTGTGTGGAATAAAAAATTATATTATCAAAAGGATGAATTCCAATGATATCACAAAAATTATGAATTTCGATGATCATTCCATTTCACCTTTAGATTATTCTTTGTTGATTGAATGTCAGGCAACATCGTGCGCAGTAGAACGATCATTTTCGATTCTTAACAAAATCTTAACCAAGGATAGGAATTTTAAAATGGATAATGTAAAATATTACTTAATTGTAAATAACTCGATAAACGATGACTAAAATTACTTTAAATTTTCATAAACGTAGTTTATATATGAAAATAAAGTAGTATTTTTACGGTCAATTATTTGGTCAATTTTTAAAATTTTAAGGTCAATTACATTGACTTTTTAAGGGCAATTTTTATTTTTTTAAGTCAATAAAAATGTTGCTCTAGTAATATGTATTGCTAAATTACTTCAAATTGTCATTTCACAACAATTGCTCGGTAAAATTCAAATTAGATCAATTACGCACAAAAGAAAGTTTAGCGATGTCTTATTCTAGGTGAGGTATCCTTTGAGACCAAGGAATACGCCCTGCCTGAGATCTACTTTAACCTGACGAGGCAGGTAAAAGAAAGGAATGGGGAATATTCACATTTATCTTCAGCCAATATTCACATTTATGGTCACATTTATCGGCAAATAATACACATTTTGAAAAATGAGTTAATTTATGTTATTTTTGTATATATTTTGTTTATTAAAATTAATGTGTCAACCCTTTTTATAAATCAGGAAATTAAGAATAAAGGAATAATTCTACGCATGCCCCCCGCCGTATTTCCATCGTTCTGATATTACTTATAGAAGAAACAGCCTGCAAAAAACGACAAATCAAAGTCCGGAAAAGGCGGAAATGTCCAGAAAGGAGCTAAAAACTTGAAGACCACTGCGAAGAAAGCCCCTCTAATGCCGGCAAAGAGCGTCAGCAAAGCCAAAAAGAAAGTAATCCAGTTGATTTCTACAGTTAGAAATGGAATAAGAAACAAGAAAAGGAAAAGCTCAACAGCCAATTCCTATTCACGGCCGATAACTATCAAAAACTGCTCAAAGAAGTTCCCAAAATGAAAATCATTACACCAAGCATGTTGGCAGAGAAATTCAAAATCACCGTTTCTCTTGCCAACCTAGCTCTCAAAATGCTTCTCGAAAAAGGTCAGTTCGACTGCCTGAGGCCCAGGTCTGATTCAGCAGGAAATAAAACACTCGACAATAAAAGTTTATAGCACAATCAAGAAGGAGGCAGTGACGACGAATATTCCTTGTGGCGACACTGTTCTTCAAACGACTTAATTAATTTTACTTTCTGGTTAAATCGATGTGTCTACTCTACTTCCTAAGTTATCAGACATTGATTGAATTGTATGGTTTATAGAATTCAGATTTATTTAAGCGTTCTTGTGGTTTGTTTACATTTTATGGTTTAGGTTAGATCTATATTATATATCATATCATTTTTGTTTATTATAAAGACGGTCTGAGTGTTGAAATAAAAAATAAGGGAGTTGTTCAATGGCATCCCAAACCAAGGACTTCCCTAAAAGAAAAGGTACTCAGAAAATCAGGATGCATTCTGTCACTTTGGCAGAGTCAACTGGGTCTAGATTGAAAGGGAAAGCTGGCTACTTTAGAGTTCTTTTGACAACGTCGTTGAGTTGAGTCTGTCGAGAAATTTTACCAGCACTTTTTTCGCAAGGGAATCTGTCTAGCGGGCGGATATTATATAGAAATAACTAAAGCTTTTATTCGTTTTAAAAAAATCGTTGATTACTTTTTGAATTGTTTACTTTAACATATTTTTCGAATATGGAATATTTGGGACTTATATTTATTGAAGAGCGTCAAATTTTATATTATTCAAAGTTTCAAAAATATTGTTTTTGTTTGAATAATTGAAATAATGTTTCCACGTTTTATGGGGCTTCAGGCTCTTCTAATGCTGTCCGGTACACAATAAGGTCACTGGAAAATTGTTATTGTGGAGATCCACATCGTTTGCAGACAGTGGAAGTGACGAAAAAGAGGAATTATGACCTCCTTGAACGAGTTAGGGCTGATGCACCAAAGTCCATGTCACATTCCCTGTGTGATTACATAAAATAACTGGTCACAAAATACCACACGGGGTACTTAAGACAGTTTGGTGTAAATAACTGTATATTCAGTCAACTGTTCTTAAGAGGACTCTGGAGTATCTCGCTTGATACCCGTCAATCCAATTCTTTCCTGATATTTAGTCAGCAAGAGTGGCAGGAATGCATCTTTTCGAAGGTCTACAGAGTCAGAGAAGGATGAGAAGAAGGGAAGGAGATGCGTAGAGTGCCACCGCCTGGTCACTTCGAAGAGTCAGGACTTACAATAGTAGTAGCACTTTCCAGGACCCAAGAAAGTTATGTTGAATTGAATATAGATGTCTTGCTTAAAACGTCTATCCAATCAGTGACAATCAAGAAAAGGATGGAAAAATTTAGTAAAATGAATCGCTAAACACAGACATGACAATCCACCTAGTTGCGAAGGAGACAAATAGTCGTATCGATAGAAGAAAGAAACTGGAAATATCAGTAAACCCGTCAAAGGAGTTGACTTTCATACTACAATACAAAAAGAAGAGGTGGCTATAGGTGACCTCTCTGTCGAGTAGCTGTCCTAAAAGAAACAAAATTATTAAAGATAATTGTTTGACTTAATTACCTGAGGTCCGGACTTCAGTTCCAGTTTCAAATCTTTTTCTCGGCCCAAGAAAAGACAATTATTATTTCAGCGAATGTAGAGAAGGGATATAGCTGGCCTGTTTGTTAACGCTAAGGCAAGAGGACCCTTGGGGTATGAACTAGTTTTTCTATTCTGTGAGTTAATCTAGTCTCAAAGTGTACTCATTGCATTTAAATTGATTTTTCAAAAAGTACTGTTTTCCCAAGTCTTTTTCGAAAAGAAAGATGGGAGATTCGTCTGATCGTTTACGTTTTCAGAGACCTGACATTCAAAATCTCAAAAGGTCAAAACTTTTAAAAACTCGATAGGGAAGGAGATGATGCCCCCTCTTCATACCGCCCAATCTCAATAACTTGTATCTTATCGAAAGTACTGGAAAAGCTCGTATTAATGCGAATCTCTCCTGTCCTACAACTGCCAGAATTCCAGCACGGTTTTAGACCAGACCGTTCCACAACGACCCACTTGTGTTCTGTCTCCCAGTTTATCACTGAGGGTTTTAACATGGGAACACACCTACGGACGGCCTTAGTATCTATTGATATACAAAAGGCTTTTGATTCTGTCCCGAGGAAACTCCTAACGCGGAAGATATTTGATTCGAACTTACATCCGAACATCAAACTGTGGTTGGAAAATTTCTTAACTGGCCGTCGCGGAAGGGTCCGTATCGACAATACTACTTCAAGATCAAGACTACTGCCCAATGGTGTCCCACAAGGCTCCCCTTTATCTCCTCTCCTTTTTAACCTATTTCTACATGACCTACCCACTACTAATGACCCAGACATAATGTTCTTATCCTATGCGGACGACCTGATTATCGCTGCAAGAGATAAATCTCCTTCTGTGGCTGTCGCAATGGTCCAGTCACACCTCAACCGTGTATGTGATTGGCTATCTGCAAACATGTTGTGTGTGTCTGCATCCAAATCCCAATTCACCCTCTTTACTACTGACAGAAGATTCAAGAATGGGCTGGAACTATTCATTGGAGACAAACCTATTCCCTCTTCGCGTACCCAGAAGATCCTTGGCGTGGTTTTCGACTCCTTAATGACGTTCTCAAGTCACGTAGAGGAGGCCCTAGCTAAAGGTCTGCGGAAGTGGAACGTCTTGAAAGCTCTGTTAAAGAAGAGTCCCTTCCCCCTGAAAGATTGTGTCAGCAAAGTCTACCAACAAGTGATTGCCCCGACGGTTGAGTATGCCTGCTCAGCCTGGAGGTTTGCTATGCTTGTTCGAAAGCGGAACGTTTGAACTCACTCAGAAGGAAGATTATGCTCCACACTGACACCTCAGTTGGCAGTCTTGCTTCCGAGGAGGCGACGCAGAAGAATGGACAGGGTTTCCTACGTTTCTGCAAGGAACTGGGAAACCCACTCAAGGAAAAGGTGGCACATGCAGAGGAATTTCGGTCGGTTATAAAGAAATGCACTCCAATTGAGTTCCTCTGCAGAAGGAAGAGAAGGCTTTTCCGGATTACGGTCGGGTCATCAGAAGATCATGTAAGGAAAGTACGGCTGTGGTTGGAGGCAGGGATCACCTAATTAGTTAGTTCTGACCTATCTTTCTCGGTGATCTTGGAGTTAATAAATAAATAAATAAATAAATAAAAACTCGATACAATTGATTTGAAATTTTAAAAATGAATAAATGATTCAATTGTTTTAACACACTTTCTATGCCAATTTAATTGTATGGTATTACAAATAGAGGCCTTTCCCGCATCCCATATTTATGATTAGACATTTTGTTTCCAGACGGTCACCCAGCCAAGTACAAGAACAACAGTTAGCAGCAACAACAACGCCTTCCCTGGTTACTCCCAAAGGACCTGAGAGACTTAACTTGTAATTTCATATTAAAAGAAAATGTTAGAAATTCAGACTTTAAATAAAAACTATTAATT
Organism: Octopus sinensis; assembly: GCF_006345805.1. Lineage (NCBI taxonomy): Eukaryota > Metazoa > Mollusca > Cephalopoda > Octopoda > Octopodidae > Octopus > Octopus sinensis. The sequence continues at coordinate 121,494 of NW_021836289.1, forward strand.
TTTAGGAGGATCTTGAGTGAGAAAATCTGGAAGGGGAAGATTGAAGCTCTCCTTGGCCTCATAGAATGTATAACTCAGCATAATTTCGTTCACATTTAATAAGCTCGGATTTTTTACGTAATCTGGATCAATGTAGAAGAAAACGGGTAAATCCACCTGTTCATGCGGGTTCAGAAATTGTTCTTCAAAACAGAAACACTGAATTTTGTTAAAATAGAATCCAGCCGACCCTGGAGTTACATTATATGTTGATATTCCACACACCGTCTTGTCTGTCGGGTTAGTCGCAGAGAAAAAGGCAAGGGCAGTCTCTCCTGGCCGAATTTTGATTGACTCTTGTTTGGGAGTAAATTTCCAGGCAATGTTGGAAGCCTTGTTGGCATTGAAGCGGACAGTGATCAGACGGTCATCTACCGGAGTCATTTGACTTATGTCCTTGGTCGATTTGGCATATCGGGGATCCCCGCCCCATCCCATTGACTTAGTGGTCACAAATTAAGAGGGAACCCGGCACAGGAGTTGATATAATGGAACAGAGGCTAATGCTACTCCAACCATGAGAGAGACCATTGTGGATATTAGTATGACGGTTCTTGTTGCTTTGGGATTCGGTCCTGGGGGAGGCTGAGATGAGAAATAGCCCAATCTTGACCGGAAAGATGGTAAGGAACCGAATGCCAACAAACGTAACATTCGTAGTTTAATTTAAACTTTTAATTCAAAAATTTTTAATTGTAGTAATAAAAAAAAGAAATGAATTGAAAACTTTTATTTTTTACTTAAAATAAAAAATAAAATTAGAAAATAAGTTTCTGTAGTTAAGTCAGACTCCACATGGGATGCCAATTAACGTCTGAGTTCAAAAAATCATTATTTTAATAAAAGATAAGACAACGTAGTAAATTGAGTTTTTTATTTTCAAATATTTCGTTACACTTCCAAAGTATGACATTATCTTGTAAAAAATAAATAAATTTCATTTAATTTTTAAAAATAATCTATTAATGACGTGGTTTAGGGACACAGATTTAGTTTTAAAAATTTTCCTCTAAAGAATGCAATTTGGAGACTAGAAATCGCATAAATTACTCTATTAAAATATTTAATTAAATTGAATATTAAGTATTTTATGCTAATAAAATAATAAATTAATATTCACGTGTCTTTGGTTCTTTCTTTGTTGTGTTTTTTGCAGTTACAGTTCCGGATATTACATTTCGGAGATTCAGCTGCATACATTATTACTGATGCATTACTATGTTATCACATAAAATTTAATATAAATTATGAATCCTATAAATCCAGAAATAATGGACTCTAGGTCTGTAAACAAACTAGATTTGTTATTGCTCACATCGGTCTACACAAAATTTATTAGGAGTTTAAAAAACCATGTTTATATCAGACAAGCTAACGTGATTATAATTGTAAGAAGATTCTACGTTAAATATTGAGCTTTATACTATTTAAGGCTCAAGATAAATTTGTGGTGGTAGAATCTTTACAACAAATTTACTCATCAAAATATCTAAAAAAATGAAACTTAAACCCGCTATCGGGCGATAGTTAAGATTTCGAACATGACTCAAGATAAACGTAGTTGTTAACCTCAAACAAATCCATGCAACTGTACCCGACAACACTAGCAGTTTCCACTTTAAAGGTCTAGGTGATCATTGATTAAAATATCTCACATCGATACTAAATGAATCTTTTAACAATAAAACCATCCCACGAATATAGAAAATTGGGAAAATTGTCACGAAATTAAAACCACATAAACGCCGACCCACCATCTTACAGACCAATCACACTTTTGTGCACCTCTTCAAAAATAATGGAACATCTAATTTTAAACAGAATATCCCATAAACTTCCAATTAGCAAAACGCAACATGGCTTCGAAAAATATCATTCGACGATAGCTCTACTCATAAATATGACACAAACAACATCATAAGGATTAAAAAACATCCTCCCCTTCGGACAATATTAATCACTCTGGATCTAAGCTAAATTCTAAGTCATAAATATGCATTTTTATAAAAGTTAATAAACTAATTTTTCATGTTAACTTTGTCAAAATTTAAAGAATTTATTTTTTTGCACACATGTTGATATCTTGTCTAAAAACATTATGGAAAAATACAAATTACTTTTTTTAACACAAACAAAACTTCGAACGTCATGTAGGTCAAGTTACTGGAACACTTTTGCAGGAATTAGTGTTTGAAATAGTTAATCTCCTGGTTGTACGAAAACTAGAACTTCTATTCTGTAAAGAATAATTTTATTCCACAACAGAAACCTCAGTTTTATAAGCTAGTAAAGACTGGGAGGAATCAGAAAATAAGTTTCCTCAATAATTCAGTTTATGAGAAATAACTGGTGGTATTCGTACGGGTTCAATATTATTTTTCACTGTCTGTTGGTTAGGTTAGAACCGATTGATACGAATCTAAAGAAATGGAAAATGTCGAATGCTAATAAATACAGTCTGTTCAAAAAAACGTGACCACTTGAAAATGTGTTTTTTTTCAATTTTTATAGATTCTTATGTAAAATTTCCAAGGAATAACAAATTTAAAACCTTTCTATCTACACATTTCAATTTTTATTTTTGTCACTGTCGGCTACATTTTCAAAGTAACTACATACAGTGAATCCTCGCAAATTGGCCACCTCGCAAATTGGCCAATTTTTAAATTGGCCAATTTTTTCACAATTTACTAAGAAAAAAATTAATTTTCTTAGTAAATTGGCCAATTCTCAAATTGGCCACAATTTTTGAATTATTATTTTTTTAATTAGAAAATAAACTATTTTTTTAATCACATGTCTTATAAAATTTTCGTGGACGTTATACTCGGCTCACTTTTCTTGAAAAAACACAAATTATAAACTACAAGGAAGAAAATGACAGTGTTTCGTGTCAGCTTCTGGCTGACAGATTCTCACATTTATTCCACAAGACGATCTCGAGAAAGACGATCAATAATCTACTGCTTAATAAAGACTCTATTTTACGGGATTCGAAAATCTATCAAAATTCGTATAAAGCTGCTCACAAACCAAAATTTCCTACGCTTGAAGAAAAATTGATCGAATGGATGGATACAATAGAGTCTAAAGGTATTAATTGAAAACCAATTTTTAGGTGGTTTTTTGAATGATTCCTTAATATCGTGTAAGGCTGCGCATTTTGCCGAAGAGCTACAACTTAGTAACTTTAAAAATTCTAATGGATTTCTGGCAAAATTCAAAAAGAGACACGGTTTTAGAATGCTAAAATTACATGGAGAGATGCGAACAGATAAAGTAGTTGACATTAATTCTTTTCGTGAAGAATTTAAAGAAATTTCTAAATCGTATAAGCCTGATCTAATTTATAATTTGGATGAAACTGCATTATACTACAAGCTTATTCCATCGAAAAGCGTATGCAGAAACCGATTCCAAGGATACAAAAATTTTAAAGACCGTGTGTCTATTATGCTTTGTTCAAACATGACCGGAAGTCATAAATTGAAACCTGTGATGATTGGAAAACCAAAAATGCCTAGATGTTTTAAAAATTTTGACTATGGATGTCTTGTCTCATATTATAGCTCACAGAAAGCTTGGATGACTGGATCTATTTTTATTGATTGGATTATTAGCTTTGATCTCCAGCTTAAAATTAAAAAGAAGAAAATTTTATTGCTAATAGACCACTGTCCTGCACATTCTATTCCTCAAAACTTGGATTGTATTAAGATTTTATTTTTTCCTAAAAATTCTACTGGATTACTACAACCAATGGATATTGGAATTATAAAAACCTTCAAGACTCATTTCATGAGAAGAAAGCTACAGTACTTAACTGATTTGCTGGAGACTGAAAATATTTCTGTATACAATTCATACAAAAATTGACATTAAAAGATGCAATTTGTTTGTTAATATGGCTTGGGATGACGTATCTACTGAAACTATTCAAATTGTTTTAAGATTTTAAATGAATCTAATCACGAAAATACATTAATTGAACATTATGAGACTGAAATTGAAAGAACTGACATTTTCGATCCTCTAATGAGCGAAGATTTTCTAAATATCGAAAACACAGAAGATCAAGATATAAACGAAAATTGTTTACAAGAGGATCAAGAGTCTGAAATTAGCGACGAAGAGACAAAAATCATATATCCACTCGATAGAAAAGATATTGCAAAGACATTAACTAGAATAGAAAGGCAACTTTACTGTAATGCAGAAAATGAGAATGATGTTTCGCTGATTACTGCAATAAGAAAATACAAAGAAAATGTAAAAAGAGCAAATAAAAAGGAATTAGGGATTGAATTTTATTTTAATAAAATTTAAACGTGTTTATTTTATTTTTTAAATATTGATTTTTTTCAAATTGGCCATTTTCTCAAATTGGCCATAAAATCTCTATGTACCAAAAATGGCCAAGATTGAACAGGGATGGAGACAGCACGGAACCCTGCGGTACCCCGTTTGGAAGATAGCGTTGTTTGGAACAGTGGTCCATGAGGGAGACGTAGCCCATGCGGCCCGATAAGAAGTTAGCAAGCCAGGATTTGTAGTTTGAGTCTAGGCCGGTCATGAGAATTTTCTTGGTGAGACCGCAACGGGGGACGCTGTCAAAAGCTTTAGATATGTCGATGGAAGCTAGAACTGTTCGTTTAGGGGGCCTCTTCACATTGAAGCCGTCCAGGACGAACTGGGAAAGCGTTGTTAAGTGAGTGGTTGTTGAGTGCAGTGGTTTGAAGCCATGTTGGGTGTGGGATGTTGGTAAGTGTTTCGAGACTCGTGAAAGGATTAGTCTTTCGAGGATTTTAGATAGCGTGCACAAAAGAGAGATTGGGCGGTAGGAGCTTGGAATGCCAGCCGGTTTGTTCGGTTTGATTAACGAGATGATACGTGATTTTTTCCAAAGAGATGGAATTTCGTTTTTTACAACGGAATTGTTGAAAATAGACACTATAGCGTTGATGGCGTTGGGGCCAAGTCTTTTAAGGTGGTGGATAGAAATGTTGTCAGGCCCCGTGGCGGGGGAATTCTTCGAGTTTTTTATACACTGCGAAACTTCGTCTGCAGTGAAAGGCGGTAAGGATTCCGTGCGAGGTAAGCTCCTCCGAGATTTGGCGACCTTTCGGTCGTTTTTGTTTGAGGTTTTGTGGCTTAAGGAGGCGTAGTAGTTCATGAGCGAGTTTGCCTCCTGAACCGGATTCAGTGGGATGTTTGAGTTAGAAGTGGCAGATTCATGGGACTTGGGCTTTTCATAAATCAAATCATTCATGTCCTTCAGGGTCTTCCAGATTTTGGAGCTGTTAGATCTGTAGTCGATTGAGGTGATAAATTCGGTCCACTTAGAATCTGCGTGCAGGTTAATGGCAGCGGTGATTTGTTTGTTTAGGTTAGCCAATTCAATGGAGGACTCGGCAGAGTGCCTTGATATCTGTTTCAGTTTGTTGCGAGTCTTTATGAGGGATTTCACTTCGTGGCTGTAGTTAGGGCGGAACTTTTCAATTTTTCCTTGGGGGATGAAATTTTTGGAGGTGGAAATGATGAGAGCATTAAGGTGATTGACTGCTGCATTAGTCGAGCGAAAGCTGTTGATGTTGAAGTCATTCAGAGAGTTTTCTAGGGCAAGGCGGTATTCGTCCCAGGAAGCTCTTTTGTAGTTAGTGTAACAGTGGCGTTGTAGGTCAATGTTAGATTTTAGCGCATTCTCGATTATGATTGGGTTATGGTCACTGGTTAGGTCATAAACCACCTTCCAGGAGGTAGCAGAGGCCAGAATAGGAGTACACAGTGAGATGTCGGGAGAGGAGATTGCGTCGCCATTTCTTGACGGGGTTCTGGTATGGGATGAGGAGTTGTTGAGGATGACTAAACCGTCAAGTTGATCAAGTAGAAGAGTTCCTCTTGAGTTGAGGCATTGATTTTTAAGCCAAATCGGGCTCTTTGCGTTCATATCACCACAGATAAAGACATTACTGAGGGACTGGAGGTTTTGTATTGAAGGGGTCCAGCCGTGAGGACAGGATGAACACGGAGGGATGTACATGTTGATCAGCCTTCTGGTTGAGCGCCCTGTAGAGACCGTTATAGCCGTCAGCTCAATTACAGGGTCGTTATCGATTAGTGTGTAAGCTTGTGATGTACAGTTAGAGAAAGGGATTGATTTTCTGATAAGGGTTAAAAGGCCCCCGCCATTTACGGAGTTCGGTCTGTCTCGCCGGATGTATGAGTAACCCGGGAAATCGGGCAGGCGGTTTTTGGGCGAGAGCTTCGTTTCCTGCACCAAAGCAATGTCCACGTCGTACTTCTCCATGAAGGAACAGAGTTCAGTGGTCTTGTGGGCGATCCCATTAATGTTTACTTGCAGGATACGAAGTAGGTTCTTCCTGGCGGGTCCAGGGTTTTGTTCAATGTCTCCTTTATCTTCTGTCTCCAAATGAAAACAAATTAAGTTAGGAATGGGCAGAGGGGAAACTCCGGAGGAGGCTAAAGCACGCACTTTCCTGCGGACATCAGTAAATAAAAATTAATTTTTATAGTCTTTCCCGCAGAGCCATATTGATTTATAACACACTTTATTTTATGTACAAGCGAGTCCAGCTGTCTGATACGATCAAAAGCTTCCTCGAGAAAAGTTCTTTTTTGCGTAGGGCCACATCGATAGAGTTGCCAGCTACCGGGGCTCCGAGGATAAAAAGTTCGTTAATGGGAGTAGATTGAACTCCCGGGATAAGATCGCAGAAAGAGGAAACAGCGTCTTCGAAAATAGATTGCGAGGATTCGAGGTTGGAAATTTCACATTTGGAGAAATTTAAAATGAGACCGATTTTCTCCAGAGCCGGAATGATTTTAATTATGTCCTGCAGAACGATGTCCGGAGAGCTACCGAGAGTAGCGTCGTCGAGATATCAAAGATTTAATGGAGAAGATAGAAGCTTGGTCACCTCAGAGATTCCAAGACAAAAAAAGGAGTGGCCCCAGAGGGCCTCCCTGTTGGACTCCCGAAGCAGACGGGATAGTGTCGGAATCAAAAATAAGGGAAGATGGTTGGCCGTATGATTCGAAAGTTAGCCCAAATAAGGAAGGACAATACTCAGAGCAGGCCTCAAAAACTCTGTCCCGTCGGATACTGTTGAATGCATTTCTGATGTCAAGCTTGATCAGAATGTTTGGACATTGTGATTTCCTGCACGCTTCTGAGAAAGTGCGGATAGCATGAACAGCAGCACATCCTCCAGGCACGCCGACCCCGAGTTGGACTGGACTGAGCTTTGCGGCAATGGTGGGGATAATTTTCTTGCATGCGATCTATGAAGCGCTACGAGACCGTTAATGCTAAATTATCGAGGCCTTTTCCGCCCTCAAAAGACAAATATCAATAAAAACTTTTTACTTAAAAAATTATTTTTATCTTATATTCTATGAAAAAAAACATGGGTCTGAAACATCTAGTAATACAACATTCTCTAATTATTAGTAAATACATGAAATAAACTACAGTGAATCCTCGCAAATTGGCCAATTTTTAAATTGGCCAATTTTTTCACAATTTACTAAGAAAAAAATTAATTTTCTTAGTAAATTGGCCAATTTGAGAATTGGCCACAATTTTTGAATTATTATTTTTTTAATTAGAAAATAAACTATTTCTTTAATCACATGTCTTATAAAATTTCTCGTGGACGTTATACTCGGCTCACTTTTCTTGAAAAAACACAAATTATAAACTACAAGGAAGAAAATGACAGTGTTTCGTGTCAGCTTCTGGCTGACAGATTCTCACATTTATTCCACAAGACGATCTCGAGAAAGACGATCAATAATCTACTGCTTAATAAAGACTCTATTTTACGGGATTCGAAAATCTATCAAAATTCGTATAAAGCTGCTCACAAACCAAAATTTCCTACGCTTGAAGAAAAATTGATCGAATGGATGGATACAATAGAGTCTAAAGGTATTAATTGAAAACCAATTTTTAGGTGGTTTTTGAATGATTCCTTAATATCGTGTAAGGCTGCGCATTTTGCCGAAGAGCTACAACTTAGTAACTTTAAAAATTCTAATGGATTTCTGGCAAAATTCAAAAAGAGACACGGTTTTAGAATGCTAAAATTACATGGAGAGATGCGAACAGATAAAGTAGTTGACATTAATTCTTTTCGTGAAGAATTTAAAGAAATTTCTAAATCGTATAAGCCTGATCTAATTTATAATTTGGATGAAACTGCATTATACTACAAGCTTATTCCATCGAAAAGCGTATGCAGAAACCGATTCCAAGGATACAAAAATTTTTAAAGACCGTGTGTCTATTATGCTTTGTTCAAACATGACCGGAAGTCATAAATTGAAACCTGTGATGATTGGAAAACCAAAAATGCCTAGATGTTTTAAAAATTTTGACTATGGATGTCTTGTCTCATATTATAGCTCACAGAAAGCTTGGATGACTGGATCTATTTTTATTGATTGGATTATTAGCTTTGATCTCCAGCTTAAAATTAAAAAGAAGAAAATTTTATTGCTAATAGACCACTGTCCTGCACATTCTATTCCTCAAAACTTGGATTGTATTAAGATTTTATTTTTTCCTAAAAATTCTACTGGATTACTACAACCAATGGATATTGGAATTATAAAAACCTTCAAGACTCATTTCATGAGAAGAAAGCTACAGTACTTAACTGATTTGCTGGAGACTGAAAATATTTCTGTATACAATTCATACAAAAAATTGACATTAAAAGATGCAATTTTGTTTGTTAATATGGCTTGGGATGACGTATCTACTGAAACTATTCAAAATTGTTTTAAGATTTTAAATGAATCTAATCACGAAAATACATTAATTGAACATTATGAGACTGAAATTGAAAGAACTGACATTTTCGATCCTCTAATGAGCGAAGATTTTCTAAATATCGAAAACACAGAAGATCAAGATATAAACGAAAATTGTTTACAAGAGGATCAAGAGTCTGAAATTAGCGACGAAGAGACAAAAATCATATATCCACTCGATAGAAAAGATATTGCAAAGACATTAACTAGAATAGAAAGGCAACTTTACTGTAATGCAGAAAATGAGAATGATGTTTCGCTGATTACTGCAATAAGAAAATACAAAGAAAATGTAAAAAGAGCAAATAAAAAGGAATTAGGGATTGAATTTTATTTTAATAAAATTTAAACGTGTTTATTTTATTTTTAAATATTGATTTTTTTCAAATTGGCCATTTTCTCAAATTGGCCATAAAATCTCTATGTACCAAAAATGGCCAATTTGCGAGGATTCACTGTATTCCAAAAAAACATTGTTCAAAAAAAACGTGACCAAATTCGATTAGTAATTAATATGCTTCCCTTTCGTCTTATATACTTTCAGAACTCGTTTGTGGAAGCTTAAAACATATTTTCTTATTAGTTCCGGGGGGAGGTTGTTCCAGATTTTCAAAACTTCTTGCTTTAAAGTTTCCTTATCAAGCCTTCCCATATTGCGTAACTGGAACTTTATATAGGCCCACACATGCTCGATTGGATTGAGATCTGAACTTTGTGCAGGCCAATTAATTGTTTTGATTTTTCTTCTTCAAGAAATTTCCTTGTGACTCGAGCTGTATGCTTTGGGTCGTTGTCGTGCATAAACTCTAAGTCAGTTAAACTCATTTCTCCGGCGGATTGGTTTAAATTTTGTGCTAAAATTTGCACATAATGCGCATCCGTCATAATTCCGTCAATAAAAACGAGCCGGCCTACTCCATTGGACGAAATACAGCCCCAAGCTAGAACACTTCCTCCTCCAAATTTAACTGTAGGTAAAATGTTGGCCGAATGATATCTTTCACCGCGAAAATATCGAACATTATTTCTTTTATTTGCTGAAAATAACTCAAATTTTGTTTCATCGGAGAAAATAATTTTGCCTAGACCTTCAGACGAGATCCCTAAATAATTTTCAGCAAATAATTTTCTCTTTAACACGTTTACTGGTCGTAATAACGGTTCTTTACACGGTTTTCGATTTTCTAGTCCAAAAGAATATAAAGCATTCCTTATTGTTGATCGAAAAAGTCGTAAATTGTGCTTAGATTCAATGTAATTTGCAATTTCTTGTAAAGTGGAAAAATGATTTTGATCATATTTCGTCAATATTGCGTTTTTAATCGCCAGAGTAAGTTTTTCTGGACGACCAGAACCAACGGCACGTTCAAAAGGCATTCCGTTTTTCATTTTCGCGCTGACTTGCTGCACAAAAGATTTTGAAACATTGAATTCTTTGGCGATTGTTCTTTGTGAGCATCCTCGCCTTAATTGTTCCGCTATTGAATATTTTTTGATCAGGAAACTTTGAGATGACATCGTGCTGGATTAAAGTTTTTCTTCAAATCTTGGAATTTTTTTAATTTTGAATTTAATATCGATAATTAATTTCTCAATAGGATTATGTTTATGGTAGATATGTAGCCTGGCGGATTGCCAAACTGTTTCCCCGGATGATGGCAATCGAGAACCGTTGCATTAGCCAATTCGCCTCCCGAGGATCATGGGTGCGCAATGAGATTTTGGCTCCGAGCTTGCGAAGAAACTTTTCTGTTTTTGGACCGAGAGCACCCGACGTCTCCGCCGCGATCGGCACCACGGAAAACTTCTCCGAGAGGGCAGAATATTTTAAAAGCTTTAAATCTTCAGCCTTCTTAGCTGCAGATTTGGCCTCCAGAGCACACGAAGTTAAGTGAGAAGCAGAAAAGGTGTCGCAGCAGGTTGCGTCTCAGACGAGGCCTTTTCCGCCTTCAAAGGGAAAAAGGGTCATCCCGTCAGGACGTTTCCCGTCGCCGCGATCAAGGCCCGGTGGTTCGAGAACCGAAGGAAATCCCGCCGAAAAATCAAGTAATTAAAGAAAAATCAAGTAATTGTAAAAAAAAGTGTAACAAAAATAAGTGGTCACGTTTTTTTTGAACAAAGGTTTTTTTAAAATACTTGGTTAGCCTGGGAATATAGCCGATCATGAAATAATAAATAATGAATCATGTAGATTAAATGATTTTAAATTTAGTATTAAAATTTTTGAAAATAAGATACACAAATTAAGAAAAACACATATTTTTAAGTGGTCACGTTTTTTTTGAACCGACTGTATATTTTTTTTTTTTTTTTTAGAAATTAGAGTTTATTTTTTGAAAATAATAACTGTAAACGAAAACAGAGAGAAAAGAGAGTTAACAAGAGGACTTCCCCGCCTCGTAGATGGAGAAACAGTTTCCACGTACAATGGCAAGGGAAATCCTCTGAAGGAGCCATCCACACTCACGCGTGTCGTTTCTCTTGCGAGAAATCAGACGACCCAGCTTTTTGAGGAAAATGAGTGACCTGTCACCGATTACGCCAGAGGTCTCCACGGCGATCGGGGTAAACAGATAGCGTTCCGAGAGATTGGTGTACTTTGAAATCTTTAATTCTTCTGCTCTGCGAGAAGCAGAGCCAGCTGCGACAGCTGAAGGAGGAAGATTTAGTTCAGAAAAAGTATCTGAGCAAGTTGCATCCCATATCAGCGATTTTCCGAACTCGAATGGGAAGGTGGATAGACCGTCAGGCCTCTTTCCGTCTCCCCTAGCAAGCCCAACTGGTTCGAGAATTGATGGGATTCCGGCAGCTTTGAGCCCCCTCAGGACGACGTCATTTAGGGCAGCGTGGCGTGGGGCACGCCCAGCACTGCGTCTGCAGGAAAGAGGGTGTAGTCCGTACTGGTCGATCATGGCCCCACAGCGGCACTTGTGAATTTCGCAGATCTTCAAACCGAGGCGGAGGGAGATAGCTACTCTGAGGCAATCGCCGTCGAGTAGTGTCCCGATGCTCGGAAGAGGGGGGGCCTGTATATTTATCTTTAGTGAATATTTGTCTATACTTATTGATATAAAAAACCAATTACTCTTCAGTGGTGTCGAAATTCTTATGAAAGCAGGTAGAAATCCAAGAATTCGTCGTCGACTTTTTGCATGGGATAATCAAATCAGGAAATTTTTCCACATTAAAATTCTTAAATAGAAAAAACGTCCTTTCCATCCAATTTATATACAAATCTTTTACTGGCCGTGCTCCCAGACACTCCGCTATCAACGAGACTATTTCGGCTGCGTTACAAGCAGCTGGATTCCCGACAGAACTGGAACCCGTTGGGCTTGACCGTGGAGACGGCAAACGCCCAGATGGAGTCACCATTTTCCCGTGGAGTAATGGGAAATGCCTCGCGTGGGACTCCACGTGCACAGACACCTTCTCAAAGACCAATATAGTTGACTCCGCGATCAGTACAGGCTCAGCCGCTGAGAAGGCTGAGGTACATAAAGTTCAGAAATATTCCAACCTGTTGGACAACTTCATCTTCTCCCCAATATCCGTAGAAACCTCCGGGGTCATGAGCCAAAAATCGTTCGAACTCGTCGGGAAAATCGGGAATCTGATCTTGAGAAGACGGAGAGAGCCTCGGGAGAAGCAATGGTTGTTCCAAAGAATATCCATTGCGATCAGCAACAAAGAAATCTAAAATACAAGAAATAAAATAAACCGGTCGATTTTTGACAAACACATTTTAAAGGGATTAATCAGCATAAAAGTGACCTTATCGAGATGTTGATTATTTAGACATATTCTTAGACTTTGTCAGAAACACCGAACAACCGAATAATGGAAAATTATTCTCGCGATACATTTTTTAATTTTATTGTATTAACTATAATATTTAATAAAAATAAAATAAAATAAATACCAACAGTATGAAAGATAAATAAACTTTTAAATATTTTTAAAGATTAGAAAATGAAAATTTTCTTCATCATTTTAAACATATTTTACATTGGATGTAACTACATAAATTCTCCTCAAATTTCAAGAGACGAACCTTTAATTCTTACTGACTACTTAAATAATGGACAAGGAGAATTGGCTAGGGAATTAAGCAGAGTTGAACCTATAATAGGAAATGCTGAACTCTACGCTGGTTTTTTCAGAGTAAGCAATGAATGTGAAAGAAATACATATTTCTGATATTTTCCAGCCGAGGTTTAATTATTTTTATGATCACAAAAGAACGGAAACATATCAGCACCTATTCTAGTTTGGTTGCAGGGTGGACTCGGAACTTCTTCAATTTATGCTGCTTTTGTTGAAAATGGTCCATACTTTTTTAATTCAGACGACGAATGTTATTTATTTTTAATTAATTATGCAGTAAAATTAAGAGAGATTTCGTGGACAAAAGAGTTTAGCGTTATTTACATCGACAATCCTGTATATTTTAATTAGTTACTTCTAGGTCGGATCTGGATTTAGTTTTTCAGATACAGAGTGCTACCTTACAAACGAAGAACAAGTTGGTTATTGTTTATCAATGTAATCTTATCAAACTGACACGAGTTAGTTTCGTGCAACAATTTTATCTGCTTTTTCCAGAATTGAGGATTAACCCCCTTTACATTACTGGAGAATCTTATGCCGGAAAATATATTCCTGCAATGGTTTCTGCAATAGATCAATATAACTGGAACAATCCAACGCCAATTAATTTAGTTGGAATGGTAATTGGAGATGGTCTTTGCGATCCGTATAATGTATGTTAATTGAGGGTTTGAAATCATGTTTCCCAGTTTGTTCAAAAGTCACTTTGATTTCTCATCATGAAACCACTCGTTTTAAACAAAAATGGGACGAAATTATACTTTTCGGTAAAAACAGCGGTATTTTGATTTTTTTGAACCTTAGGTCAGATAATGTCATGTCCGGCAGTTGTCAACTAACTTTTGCAAATAAACTTTTTTCCGAGTATCCCATAAAATGATTTCTCCAAATCACCTGCCTACTTACTCAATTCCAACGTCAAAAACTATTAAATAAATCCAGCTTATTATTAAAAAAATAAGTATTATTCAAAAGTATTAATAGCCTCAAAATGATGAAATGGACAGAATAGCTCGAATGTCATTTCAAATGAGAGGACCAACAATCCAACAAGTCTTAATCAAATGAATAAATATATCACGAGCAATCAAATAAGCACACTTCAGCAAATAAGACTCGTCAATAAAATAACAAGAGTGCAAAATGATTAAAAAAATATAAAAGAAGACACCGAACTATAATATTCAGACACAACAGATTATTGCAAACAGATTAGACGGCTCAGCCCCCTGTCTTTACAGATACGCAATACAAGAAGAACAAATATTCCTAATTCTATAAATATGTACAAAAACCGACGTGACATTGACCACAAACGAGTGGTTGAGGGCTTTTTTGATAGAAAATGTCTAAGTCTCCTACGGAAGCCCGGTTTTTACTCAATTCAACCCCTTCAAGTCTGTTTCGAAAAAGAATGTCATCGTAAAGAGCAACAGTCAACCCTGCTCCCGTCAAAGGATGTCTTGTGTTGAACGAGTCTCCTCCTTGGATCAGTCCGGGAACTGAAGGAAATGCATTAGTAGTATTCCTGCAGGGCAATACCATCATATCCGCGTTATTCACAACATCGAGGGACAGCACTGGGGGAGGACGTTTTTATTAAAAAATTATTCAAAATCAGCAGATGCCCACATTCCAAGTCTATGAGCCTTAGCCTCATCCTGAGCAAGAAAGTAGTCGTGGGCAAACTGTTGAGATATGTGAACACTGACAGAACACAGTCCTAGTCTGACCATCTCCAACCCAAAGTCCCTCCTCTCCCCTTCTAGAAGAGTGAACATGACAACATAGGTGACTCGGTCAGTCTCCTCCACAATGTCAACCAGACAGTTATCCTCTGTCTCCTTGGCCATATTCCTCACAACACAGGAAACAAATGTCTGATTGTACTCCACAAAGGCCAGTCTGCATTTCACACACAGTGGGGGATAGTCCTGCAAATGTGTGGGCAGACTACGCACATGACTGGACATGGGCAAGTCCATCTGCTAACAATACACCCACAACCAAGACATAGCCATAGTCGATGAAATACAGTCGCATTTCATTTGTCGACTGGTCGACCGACTCGACTCTCGTTCGGTACCAATTCAAGTCACATCTGGCCCTCACAACACACAGAGAGTTGATTGTGAGTTGAGCAAGAGGGAGGAAAAAGAACTTGCTCTTGTCAATGGGGTTCAACTCTCTCATGGTCTCCTCAATCACCGTCACTACAACACTCACAGAGAATGGTCACAATTCGTCACTCTCTGCAGATAGAATTCGTCCTCCTTTATGTACGACAGACACATTTCCAACATCCTTCTGTCCGCCTGCTTCGGGGAATCTTCCCAGATCTGGTTATATAAGTGAGAGGACATTTAGTTGCTTCATTCTGGCCACTCTTTGGGCATTCCTCATGTCCTCGTCTTTATCGGAGCCTGCAGTGAGGAAAGCCAGTCCATTCTCCACCAAAGACATGGCCAGTCCCCTCCCTTCCACGCTCACCCAACCAATAAGGAATCCATAATTATCCACCCTA
Organism: Octopus sinensis; assembly: GCF_006345805.1. Classification (NCBI taxonomy): domain Eukaryota; kingdom Metazoa; phylum Mollusca; class Cephalopoda; order Octopoda; family Octopodidae; genus Octopus; species Octopus sinensis. The sequence goes on from NW_021836289.1 coordinate 137,005, forward strand.
ACCACCCTCACGTCCACCTCCTTATTCGTCACCAAATTCCTGACAAACTCGACCCCCCTCATCCTCACACAGTCCGGGGATTTGGGACACCTCACTCCGTCCAGCAACAATTTGACTCGGTAGTGGTCCCTCACTGTGAGAATGGTCAGACTGGATCCGTAAATGACATGTTCTATCCACGCCTTGAACCACCCCATCTTCTCAAACCGCGGAAACAGTGATTTGACCTCAAAAATGTCCTACCAATTGCCCACCCATAACAACATGTGTCAAATCGATCAATTTATCAGTCACACTCCACATTCCTAGCTGGGAGTCTCTGCCTATTCTGTGGGTCACACAGAAAATGTACTTCTGTGCTTGGGAGTACTCTGGGTGGGCTGGAGATAGCGATTCAGCCAGTCCTTTCTGGAGGAGGCTGATGGCTACATCACTTTTCTAAAATAAATATGCCACTGTGACACATTTAGCAAAACAGTGGCAAGAAAAGTGCCATTTTTGGTAATCCGAGCAAAGCGGACAGTCACCTTCCTCTGCAAAAGACGAGCGACCATACACGCCTTGGCTTGTTCCTCCCACTCAGTACAAAACCAGTACATTCAACAGTCGGGGACTACACACACGTATTCCGTGGAGAGTGACATAAACATACTGCCAGTCCTCTAACAACAGAATTCTCATTTTGGATTCATTCACGACGTGTTCAACCAAGCCTACCAATCAGGCCAAATCAGACCAGAACAGTCCCTTCCTTGTCTGGCCAGCAAGAAGGACTGACTGTCCTCCACCACCCACAGTACTCGCCTCACAATCGCCTGGGAGAGACCCCCCCAGCGACCTCGTCCGGCTTGTCTGGCCTCCTCCTGACAGGCCAGCATCGCCCTGTACTCCCCACTGCCATATTAACACACATCACCAGTCGGCCGCCTTCCCGACCAGTCGACGGACTGATGACAGGCCAGACAGGACCACTCGTTGGTTGATGCTCTGCCCACCTCCCAGGTGGAGGGTCACCAGTTCTGTCTCCTGCAGTCCTCCCTCCCGTTTGACGGACACTCGTTTATTCAGACTGAGGGATCGAAGGAATTCACGTGCTTCCCAGGCAAAGGGCTCGTCTGGCTGGAATGATTTGAGAACTCACTGAATTGGTCGATTCTATGGCCAGTTTAGGGGAGATGACGTTGTATAATAATACTTTCCAAGGGACAGCACTGGGGGAGGACGTTTCTTGGAGGATTACTGTATTTCCGCTTAATACCTACCCCTATTAGACACGTAACCACTTGCTTCACAACAAGGTAGGTGTGTTTATTCATATTAATTTATTTAAAATTAATTGTTTTAACTATTAAATAAATAAAATATTAAAAACATAATTGTTGTGATGGATATCAACTACATACAAGGACAAGAGGAAGGAGACCAGAAAATGAACAACCTCTACGTCTCCTATGGCACAGTCTACTCAGCAGCCAAAAACGCCTTGCTGACCCGCCTGTCCCTCCTCTGCGGGGTCAGTCAAGGCCCCCAGGACTTCAAAAACACAGTCTCGACATACCTCCAAAGTACCCCACCCCCACCACACAGGAAACCCCAACTCCCAAGACCGTCTCCTCACCGTGAGACGAAAAACCGACAGTGCGGAAAACGTGTGCTACGTCATCCATCACGGAATCGCGGATTCCCTGCCCGACATGCCCCACGTGATGTCCCGGTCGATCACGCAATGTCGAGGGGACCTAAAAATAGTCAAATTCCTGGAGGAAATTGGATTTGAGTATTCACGGAGGTTAATCCGCAGACACACGGCGGACTACATCACGGAAGGACAGGTCGTGTGGTGGGGGACTGTCAAAATATCCATCTACCGGATTATCCCCGTTGGTCCCCCTCTCTAAGAGTAGTCCAAGTCTCACTCCCTTCATGATTTCACCGAGTCTGTGGTGGTGGAGATCTCCGTGGTGGGGGAGGAGGATGCCTGTGGGGTGCTCAAACATGTGATCGACGGCCTCTCTCCGTGTGTGAGTGTTGTGTATTCTAGACTGGTCGATTTTTATAACTTTGGGAAGGATTCGTTCATGTTTGGATAGTTTTAATGACTATTTATATTCACAAAATGCAGACAAATTTGCTTAGTTATGTCATTTTCTTTTTAGGAATTGTTTTAATTCGTTTTCTTCATTGCCCACGTAGGTGTCACGTGGGAGTGTTGTGAGGGAAAAGTAGTGGTAGCTCTTTGTGGTAGAGTTGTCCTCTCTTTTGATCTTCCGGGGGACCACAAAGGGGAGGTCCGTGAAGGCATAACTGAGCCTCTTCTCTGGCTTGAACTCAAAATTCTCCTCAGCCACACTCCCACGAGAAGAACACTCGGACAGGTGGAGAGTGAAGGCCGAGGTGTCCTCACTCAGAGAGGTCTCTGACGATTTGGGTGAGTCGGGTGGCTGGGTGACCGCCTTTGATCTATGAATGGTGAGAGGGGAGGACAGTTCTTCCAGTCTGCGAGTCTGTGACCTCGTCTGCACGTGGGAATCCCGCCCGTCGTCTGCACTCTCAGGACACCCAAACCCTGGAGGTGTTTGAGCAGCCAAATGTAGCTCTCGATGATGTCCTTTAGTGACGTGAGGGCGGGAAACTCGTCCTCCGACACTACCGAGAGTGACTGGCACTCTGTTTTGAATGTTCGACACGTTTTTTTGCAGTCTATTTCGTGGAGGTAGTCAGAATAGGGGTATTTAGTTATATTATACCCAATACTAGTTGTGCCATTTTGTTATTGGAGACCATTTCCTAGGGGTTATTGGGGCATGGTAACTAGTGTGATAGGGAAAATGCGACCGCAATTCGGAAGGTCATTTTATTCAAATGTTCAAATCAAGATTTAAATAAATTAATTACAGTTTAATAAATATCAATATTTCTTTGTTCTAATATTTTGTGTATATTTATTAAGATTTTGAATATTTTTCATAAAAAATTATTTTTCAAGAGGATAATTCAGCAGATTTATGTTAACTGAAGAATCAAAACCAGATTTTTAAGTGTAAATCGAGTTGTTTGTCTACAATTCAAATAATTATTTCAAAATTTTAGTTTTTTGGAAAAAAAGATTTTGGGTTAGACATTTTGAAATGAAACAATCAATGAGCCTCTTTTCTATTTTTGTTTTTTAATTTCGGCCTTGACCGGCAAGACCGACGTTAGAAAGAAGCATCATTTTGAAAGTTTGTTGACCAAAACGTGTCGGAACAAGTGTTTTCCAGACAAGAAATGCGTCGTGCCGTTTTCTGTCTTGAGGTCTAAGTTGATAAGTTCCAGCTGAGTTCAAAAATAGACACCAAACTGGAATATAATATGTAATTAGAACTGCAATTAGGAAATACAAGCCTTCTTAGAATATTTGTCATACTTTTCAAATCCAGTATAACACAAACTGTCTTTCTATTTACAAAACTAAGTCACGATGATAACACAACACGCTTGGGGTCAATGTTGGCATTCATTTTCACAAAATGAGATCTTAAAACCCCACCAATTAGCAGTAGCTGAGAGTAATCAATGTCGGGGCACCAGTTCATTTGTTAGAGAATGATACAGTAAAATCTCTCGTGTCCATAATTCTGTAAAACCGCAGCAAAAATATATTTTAAATGGAAAAATGAGATATCCTAAAAAAGATGACAAAAAATGGGGATGTTCTCAATTTGTTGAGTAGGCAGTTATGAAAAACAGAATCCTGGATTTGTCTTTTCTGTTTTGCACCTCTTAGACTTGAACTTTTGAGCACTCTTCAAAAAACATAGGTCTTTGGCTACTGGGATTAAAATGAATCTAAAATACCGTCTTGAACGCATTATTAAGGATTTAATTGATCAGCCTTGACCGCCCTCGCTTGAAGGAGAGGAATGGGTCAGAGAAGAAGCCCGTAAATTTTATAGTGGGGTACCTCTGGGGAACTCTCAGGGTTATTTTCAACGACGACATACACCTGCGAATCACTCAAATGAAGAGTCCTCCTTTGCCAAGGAAGTGTTTGAGCATCCGGCTCCTTTTCCTTAACCATTTGAATAACTCTGATTAACTCCTCCGCTACAAATGACACCCCTACTGGGCAAACGAGTCGTCATAGTAGAACTAAGTCTCCTCTTCTCTTCATACAAATACCCTTTTAAGAGTCCCCTGTCCTCGGACAACTCACAAAACACATCAAAACATCTTTTTTGAAGAGTCCCATGTCCTCGAACTCGCTGGAATAAGTTAAAGACACAGCTTCTTAGGCATTGGTCGACTATTCCCTCCCGGAGCCTCCTTCTTTTTGCCAGGAGTGACCACATATTCCGTAATTAGATTGTTAATTTCAGTGTGCCGGGGAAATCGGCCGGCACTCATTCTACAAAACAGAGCCCAAAGGCGTTAACTTTAGCTCCACAACGGCAGGGGTGAGGTTTGCAGACAGGAAGTCCAAAGAGATTGCAGATACCCAAACGGAGTGAATCCCTATCGAGGACAGTATCCAAAAGCGGAGAAGGGATTACATTAAGCTAGGAATCTGAGTATGGCTGACAGGCGGAACGGAAACAAGCCAGTCTGTGTTGGTCGAGAAGCGGTTCCAAGTCATCTGAAGATCAGACTTTTTCCCGAATATATTTGTTTTGAAACTCAATTGAATCAATTTGGAAACATGTTATGTCGCCATTGCCGTCATTAAAAATATCCGATTTGACAAGGCGGTAGTTGTGGGTTTTTTTGTAGTTAATCCCGAAATGGGCTGCTGTTTCTGATAGCTGCTAGTCTCTATGTCTGAGCGGGGTTATGCAAAAACTACAACAAATAGGATAAACCCCTCTAAACTGACTCTTCGGTATATCGGAATTCCCTTAAAACCGGACTAAACTTCTGGTCCCGATTCACCTCATAGACCATCATTTCTATTTTATCTTCAATATTTTATTTCGAATACCGGCTGTATTATTTGATCCGACTTGAATTTTCTTTTATCATAAACCGGCATTTTACACATGGATTAATTTTTTTAAGAATAAATTTGAAAAAAATCTCGTACTATATCAAAAGCAATTAGTCAATTCTGTATTTTTATATGAAAGCCATGCTGACTTTTTATCGAAAATTTCATCTAATGATCTCAAAGATGAAAAAATCAGAAATTTTAAACTAGTTGATGTAATACCATTGATAATTGAAGCGTGGTATGAAATTAAAATAACAGTAACGAATTGCATTGAAAAAGCATTTAACAATTGGGCAATCAGGACACTCCAGATGACTCTACTTTTAAGGAAGACTCTCCGGTTTCAGATGATAATGAAAATTGTACCTATAAAATTTGCAACAACAATGATGAAGAATTTTTGAGAACAATTGAGTTCTATAAAGATAAGGATTAAGAGAATGAAAAATGATGAAGATATAGAGAAAATTAATTTCTGTGATGCAATGTGTGCAACGAAAGTTATTTAAAATTTTAGGCTAAAAATACAATCCACTGTATTGCGAAAAACTTGACAAAAAACCGAAAACTAAAAGATGATACCTTCGATAAAAATTACGTTAAAAATTGTTTTTAAATAAGAAAATTCAGATAAAAATCCAAACACAAACATTTCTCGCAAAGAAAATGCAAGAGACTACTAAAACTTAACTTCTTGGCAAAATGGACAAAAAATTTCAGACTAACTTTCTTTGAATATTAACTCGAAATGGCCACAGAAATAAAGATCAGTCTCAAATAAGATTTATTTATTGTCACCGTCCAGACCGGCCGGGGCGCCAGATCGGTCAGGTCAATTATCTAAATACAAAACAAATATTTTTCCTACAAAACATTTCATTGCAAAAAAATATTGATAATAAAAAATAAAATCTTATTAATAAAAAAGTTCTAAAAAGTTGAAAAGATTAGCATTAATCAATGGTTTTAGTTGAATTAACTCGAGACACCCTCGAAAAAATTAGGGAGTATTTGGAATCAGGCCACCTTTATGATTCCTTGAGTTCAGAAGAAAGGGCACGAATACGGAGATATGCCAAAAAATTTAGTTTCAAGGAGAACAACACCTACATTTCTAAAAATGGCTCAAAGTTGCGTTTTTTTGTATCGAAGACACTGAACTTAAGTTAAAATTCATTGAAGTAGTGTATTTGTTTATTTAAATTAGGCTCCACGAGTGCATCAAATGGAAATTTTGGATGCTATAAAACATGCGTGAAGAAAATAGCAAGAGACTACAATAAATCCGTCCACGAAACAACAAAACAAAGGCCTTTTGACCTCTTGTTCGGAACTGATTTGGAGAAACCAAATAAAAAACTAACAAATTCTGAGGTCGTGAAAAAAGGAACAAAGCCCTTGAAAATATTGTAAAATCGGGAGAAAAAATGAAAAGGCGGAGAAAATGGAAATATGACGAAGTTGAAAGTGGCGATGAAATTTTAATACGCCATGATGGGGATGCAAACCCGGGTTATAGAAAATACCCATTATACGACGAGATATCTGCACAAAAATATATTGTGAAAAATAGGGATCGAGAACTCGTAACGATAATTAATGAAGAGGATGAAAAAGATCAAAGGATACATATTAGCAGAGTAAAAAAAATTTAACTGCAAATATTCATGGGGTTCGTTCTGTGTTTTTTCTCGTGTCATATTTACTTAATTGTGAAATAATTGTGCCATTGTTACAAATTCGACGCGGCCGAAGGCCGCATAGGGAAAAATATTCACATTGAATCATCCGGCCGTAGGCCGGATTGTATTTTAGAGTTTTAATGATAAAAATAGAAATTTACAACATTTTTAAAAATTAAAAATGGATTTTTCTAATAAACTTTATTGTTGAGAATTGTTTGGCTAACCTTGGTTAAAGCGTTTTTAAATAAAATGCAAAATCAATACGGTAATTATCCGGAAATGACTGCATGTTGTTTTTTTATGAACTCAGTAACTTCAATATTTTGGCAAAAATAATATTAAAATCAACAAAAGAATGAACAGAAAAAGAAAATAACTTCCGAAAGGTAGTTTTTATTAAAAATTTTATACATAACCGATCTGGCGCCCCGACCTATCTGGACGGTGACATTTATTTTATTTATTCATAAACCGTTCAGTAAAACTGAAGATAGACTTATCAGCCTTCCGCTGTAGGTTCGAGATCGTTTGCAGATTTGTTTTGATATATAATCCCCAGGCAATACAAACATAACCAATCCGGCGTAGAATTTCATGAGTTTACTCAATTCAGGTTGACTTTTCTGTTCGGAGTCTGTTCAATAGTTGGCGGGTCTGAACTTTTTGAGAGCGTTCCACATGCGTTGGGAAGATTTTTCATTTCTAAGCGATTTGATTTGTTTTTCCCATCTTCTTCTTTGGGATACTTTCAGTTTCTTAGTGATTGTATCATTTAGGTTCTTTATTTCTTTTCTTCCTCCGGGAATAGAAATTGGATTCTTTTTAAGAAAGTTTCTTTTCCTGATAAGGATTTTGTCTCCTGGTCGAGATTTTCTTCAAAGTATGGTAAGTGCATTTTGGGATAAATAGTTTTCTACTCAGCAAGATCGCCTCATTTAGGTACTTGACAGCTCCGTCGATTGATTTGAACAGTTTAGTATCAAAGTTTTGCAGCATTGCGTCGGTGAAGTTAGCATATCCCTCCCAGTTTGCGTTCTTGTAATTGAAAAATGACATAGCTTTGTTCGTACGGGGAAGGGCTTTTTTGATCATGATTGGATTGTGATCTGAATTAAGATCGTAGTCTACTGCCCTGAGGATTAGTTAGTTGAGGATAGTGTAATGTCCGGAGATGTAAAGCGTTCGGTATCCTTATAAGGTGTCCTAGTGTGGGTCTTCGGATTGTTAAGGAAAGACATGGCAGAGGGTTGTTCCAATAGAGACCATCCTCTTGCCCGTTGGGATTTAAGCCAAGTCGGATGCTTTGCGTTCAAGTCTCCGCAAATTAAAAGGTTCTTTAAATTGGATAGCTTTGAGAAGTTTGGATTGAATCCCTTTGGACAAGACTGAGGGGGTGGAACATATATGTTGGCAATAGTGGTCTTTCCAAATTTAGTATTCAACGTAATTCCAGATATTTCTGATACGCCGTCCTGAATTGTTGCCTTGAGGTCATCCGTGGAGTCTGTATAGTGCAAAAAATTAAACTGGATTTTTATAGATAAAATTTTGTTTCCTAAAACTCGCAACAGCCGTTTTTAGACATTAAATGTTACAAAAATTAGACAAAATTTATTGTTTCATATCGAATTGGAGTCTAAAAAGCGCAGGAAACTAACACCTTTTTCGCTACTTTCGTTTAATGTCAGAGGAATCGCTAAATCTTGGAAAAAAACAGCATTCTGAAAAAATACAAAGTCTCTGTTGGATGTTTACAGGAGACAAAACTGCATGGGGAGATTTTGAAAATATGACTAAATAGTTTATAAATTCTTTCATTATTTCATACAGTAAGTTATATAAAAATGTGCGGCGATAGTATTCAACTCTAAATTGCATTTACACAGTAAAACAAAAATCTATATATTTTCTTCCGTTCAAACTGAAATAAAAAATATTTTATCTTCATTAATTTGACAAAAAATGTGCGGCCCCTATAACTAAAAAATTTGATTTGTGCGGCCCTTGGCTCAAAATTCTTGAGAACCGCTGATCTAGGATATTTGATTAAATTGCCATTGCTGATTTGTTAATAAAAATTAATTCTAGTTTTCGTCGGGGGTATTTAAATCATACGTCACTTTTGTATCTGAACCAAGAACAACCCCTCCCACATAGGGTATAGTTAACAATGTTGTGAAACTTGTAGGATTCTAAATCAAAATTATGAAATTCTAAGCAATCATTCGAAGCATAGTTATCAACTGAGTACGCTAAAATATTCATAAACGACTACAGCTTCAAGGACGACACAGTCTAGGGGTGATTGAGAGGAAAGGAGGGAGGGTGGTCAGTGAGGACTTGTATGATCTGAGTGTGTTTATGTGTGATTGGTATATTCCGACGGTCAATTCATTCGGGATTGAGGAGGAGATGAGAAGTAGGACGAGGGGATGTGTAGTTGTCAGTTCAAGTTCTCACATTGGGAGGTTGTGGGGGAGGGGCGTGGAGATGATCGACTGGGTGATAAAGTTGTGAAGGAAGTTCGGCTGAGGAAGGGATTGGTTACTCAGGAATAGATTGTTGGGGATCCTAATAAGCAGAGGACGTTGGCTAGGAAAAAATAATTTACTATTTTGTATTCTTCAGTATAATTAGATGCAAGTGTGCTAATTATGAATAATAGTATAAATATAGCGGTTAAATCAAACAAAATCTACGTAACTTTCGCGGATTGAAAAAGGACCCAGTATTTTCTAGAGTTTGTAAACTCTGGCATGGATCCATATTGGGCATTCCATCTAACACCTCACGCCAATGGGAATGGGATGATGTCTACAGTAAAGCTATAGTGGAAACACTCAGACCTATATTGGATCAGCCGCACCCCACTCGTTTCGGTGGACCTGCTAGACCTGAAAATAATGCACCCCTCTTTTAGTCTGGAAGTTTTCTCGATAATAACTATGTAAGAATTGGCGAGCAATGTGTATGCGAATTAATGCTTGTTTGGTGATCAACGCCGATGTAGTGCGTATCTTAATGTACCCCTCTTTTAGTCTGGAAAATAAAATATGCCATCAAAGTCTAAGCCCCGTTTCGTGTAACGATGATATTACTAGAATAGCACGCCATTAAGCAACACTGAACACGCTCAACTTGTACACAAAGCATCTTGGCAAGTCAGAGGAACTTAATGAATATTGGGATAACTCTCTCAATGCGACGGGGACTTTACCCGAGATAGTTTAAGCAATAAGCTTAGGAGTAACCTCGTATCAACACTATGGTGACTTTCTAAGAATGGAGGAAAATATAAATATAGCTATAATCTATAAATTTTATATTTCATTATAAATTATTAAGTGCGTTTAATTAGATTTGCTTAATACTAAATTATCTATATTTAGAAAATCAAGAATAAATTTACAAAAAAATATTATCAAAGTTATAAATGTTTGAGTTGCAATTAACAAGAACAATAAAAAAAACTAATATTCAAAGACTCAAACATTGCCATTCCACCTCCTGACAAGATGGGGGTTCTGGGTTAAGGTCACTACATACTATTTAGAAAATCTGATCGGAGTTCAAATATTTTCGAATCATTCGCGGATGATGGATATCTAGTTCGAACAGCTAAGGAAATTCTCAACAACCATGTGTTAGTTAGCAGTGTGACCTCTTCCGAAGTTATTCGAACATTTCGGCAAACCACAAATGTCGCCACAAATGTCGCGCTCCATGCAGGTTACACTCATTTTAAGCGTTACACTTTGGCCTTGACTTTTTTTGGATATTGACATCTAAAATCAATTAAAGTTTCCAAAGCAAAGTTTCCACGAGAAAGATTTCAAATGGACTTGGTGGATTTAAGTCGATGGTCCCAAGCCAATGATGGCTTTATTTAATATCATTGACGTATATTCCAAATTTTGTTTTGCAAAAGCTATCGTCACAAAAGAAGCAACTGCTATTTGTTCAGCTTTAAGAACTATCTTTTATTGTTTTGGACCTCCTCAGATTTTACAATCTGACAATGGGAAAGAGTTCAAAAATGAACTAGTAAATTCTTTATGCACAGAATTTAACATTTTAAAAAAGTTTTGTCGTCCAAGGCATCCTCAGTCGCAGGGCCAAGTAGAACGTTGTAACCAAACGTTAACTCGTTGGTTACAAAAAAGAAAAATTGTGAATGCGAAAAAGATGTGTTGATATCACAAATTAAAATAATCCCGAGTTAACAATTCTTTTTGTTTTGTAAATATCTTATCATGTTGCGTTAACTTTTTTTAATAAAAATTACAAAATAAGGCAACTCCCTGATTTGTAAGGTTAAATAAACTACAAAATGAAATTAAATATGTGGTGTTTAAAATTGAGATTTCAATTTTTATGAAGTCTGTCACCTGTCAACGTCAGGGTCAAAGTGTAACGCTTAAAATTGGTGTAACCCGCATGGAGCGCCACATTAAATCTAATTGAGCAATTTCCAAAGAGAGAATTTTCCGTTTTTTAAAAACATATTTTTCTGAGTTTCCCCAGACAGAAATAAGTCCTCACAAGTGACTTCACATTCAATATTGACTTAGTAGTCTGAAACTTTTCATTGAACGCCCTTGTTATATGGGGCCATCCACCGCGACGAATCCTTCCAAATCTTTGCCTGGCAGAGTAAACCACTTCTGTGGCCTGATGAATCTTGTCGGCATTGGTGACTTGATCGATTACTGCCAGCAAGGTGAGCAGGCCTTCATGGCCCAACAACAGAAACACATTAAGGAACAAAATTAGATGCTAACTAAAGTAAGTGGCTGAAAGGCTAGTCAAGAGCCTAAGGGTCGCCTCAACGACATCGAGCTACTTATTGAATGGCAGTTTCCGCGGAAAATGTTCTCCCCGTGTGTCCAGCCAATCACCTGATTTTTTAGGGAAATCGTCCCTGTCGGTTGTTGACTATTTTAACTTGTTCGAATTCTCTACACCTTTTTTATCTTGAACTGAGGAATCTTGCAACGTGTACTTAGGATGTGAGACCTACAATGAAAATGAGAAAATAAATTAATAACTAAAAAAATGGTTAAATATCACATGGAAAAGCTGAGGACCTCCTTCTGGTTGTCTGGATAACTAATTAATTTATTTAATTCACGACCCGGGAGCGTAGGTTAAATCCGGTCTTTCCCATGTGTTGGAAAGAGCCTCCAGGATTCCCAGGAATGGGTGGCCTAACCTCCTTCAGTGCTCTTTTTGGCCCGCGGAGGAGAACTGACGCCGAGGTTACGCCTACGGGATGCCCCCTGAACAACACAAGAACCAGAGTAGCGAGTTAATGTTACTTTTGCAAGTTAATGAGATTGTTAGTAGATATATCTCTGCGAATCGTGGCGTCCCCCTGTGGGCCGCAGAGTGACCAGAAGGATACCTCGGTGGCAACTCAGGAGTAACGCTATTAGATGCATTAATCGTACAATATCTTATGCGATCGTGCGCAAGACTCTATTTGTATCTCGTTTATCAGAAAAAGCTTTCAAGTCATGAGTCTCGGTGTCAGCACAAACCAATAAATGATTGCATGTGTCGAACAATCGAACATTTTACATTTGAACCTGGACTGATTCCAGAGTGTTTATGTGATGGAGTTGGGTCATTTATTTTGACCCAAGCAGTATTGCGCTTTATGGGTTGTGCTGGAGTGAGTTTGGGTTACAGTTCGTTAATAAAGTAGCCCTGAACGAGTATACCTGATAATCAGTTTTTTCTTACAGTCAGAATTCCCACTGACTTTTCTTACTATGGCTATTGAATATGGCGATCTTGGAACGTTATATGAAGGACGTTGTCTGGAGCTAGACTACAACAAGTTGGTCATTTACACCCCTGTGTGTGGTGACCTAGTCAAAGTTTTGGAGGAGCACCAAGGGTATAAGTATCTTGGCGTGGTTGAGAGTCCGGCCTCATTAATCACACCCGAAACGAGAAAGTGGTTCCATACAATATGGTAAACAGAGAGGGGCCAGTGGGTCACCCTGCTAAATACCGCATTTGGACATAATAATTTCATCATGGAACAAGAAGAGGCTTAGGGAAGAGTACGATTTGGAAGAGCTCTGGGCAACGTACCGAGACCACTTCGAGCAGGTGGTCCCTGCAGTTAAAAGCGTTACTAACGTCCAGCTTTACGATGAATTTGCAGTCTTCGGGCATCGACTGGGCGATGAGCACAGCAGAGAAAAGAAGCTTTCTGGCGACGGTTGAAATGTTTCCCGATATGCGAGCAGAGACAAGTTACAAACGATAACCTGTCACTTCTCGGTTCGTGGGTTAATGGGGACAGGAGATCGCCGAGCTGATGGGCTTTAGGCAATTTATTCTACCGCTGCTGCTAGACGCAAAAGACGCCAGAGCAGTCGAGACCTCAAACGAAGTGATCGGAGTGGACAAAAGCGAATCCAACGACCGTGTTGCACGGAAATCAACAGGGGCATGAGGGTGTTTGCTGCATAGTTAATTTAAAAATGCATCACACCGAAGAGCCACAGAGGAGTTTGACGAAATAACACGCACAGCTCCAGAGGTATCGCCCTGGATGAGTTTGCTTGGAATATAGTCTGCTTACTATATAAAGGTTTACAAGAAAAGCCAAAGCGGCCCTTCATGTAAGAATTGGATGATTTACAAGAGACACAAGTTGTCATGGAAGAGAATGATACAAAAATTAAAAAAAGAAGAAACGATTAACAAAATCTAGTTCCGCGTTGATATAAATATCAATCGCGGTTTTTATTGGAGGCAAAGTTTCATCTAAAGTTTATCCTGAAAAGAAACGAAAAAAGAAAAAAAGACTCTTCGAACAAATAAATGCTTAGAAAACGTCTATAAGATGGAAGAACAAAACATGACGCATATTATCACTGGCTCAAACTCTTCGGCTTTGCCCCGCTTGCACTTGGGATACCTCACATTGGGTCAAAGGAACAACATCGGAACACCAAAGAAAGTAGCATACGTGGAAACTCCCTTTCCTCAAAGATAAAAAAATATTCAGGATTTCCAAATACAATCTAATAACAAAATGGAAGTTTTGAAATCAAAACATCCGGATACACTCGGAGAGAAAGTAAATCGTAAACTTTTTGAAGGCAACGTCCGGGCGGCGTTGCAAGTCGTTTTTAGCGACGTTGCCGTTTTGGAGTTCTTGAGCAGATCAGACGAAAACATACGTCCTCAGAAGATTACCGCTCATTCGTTCTTCCTGGAAATATTCCAAAGACAACTGTCATCGAAAGCGAAGTGCGGCGAGCAGCAGTGGAGGTCTCGATGACATGTGAAAAACAGTTTAACTTTATTAACTTTATCACCCCTAATTATAACATTGAATCGAATATCAAAACAACAAGATCACAAATAATTATTTTAATTTAACATAATTCAATTATCTTGTAGATACGGCTGATTTTTAAATATTTATTTATTAGTTTAATTAAGCTTGTCGAATACATAACAATAAATAACGTGTGAATCGTGGTGATGGCCCAGACAGAACAAAACCTAATTCACAGACTGGCTCAAAGATACCACGGAGACCACACGGCAGATGTGCTGAGAGAAATAACCCTCTCTAAATTCATCTCCAAATCAGAACTAAAGAAGATCTGCCATCACATCCCCCAACTGAACAACCCACTCGCCATCCTCCTCTCCATGGACCTTATTCAAATGCTCGACGAAAAGACTTTTCATGTCCCAAACATGCAAACTCTCCTCCAATCCCTCCTACAGAAGATTCTCCACCACACCACCCTCCTCAACGCTCCCCCTCCCAGAGAAGTCAGAAGGGCAGTTGCCCACGTGCTCATTTCGGAGGGGAAATTGTCGCCACTGCAAATCCTGGTCAAGTCGTATAGGAGAAATAAGAATGCCGAGGAAAGACACGAGTTGTGTGAGCATGTTCGCTGGCTTACAAAGGCTGGTTTTCTGGGGTGTCAGGGGCCCCACGTAGACGATGGTGAGGTATCCAGTTTTTTGCAAAGGAGACGTGATACTACTTCTTTCTTTGGTAATCTCTACCAATCAAATCTTGTTGCTATCAATGAAGCTATTCAAGGTAATAAGAGAGCTTATTTTGTAGTTTTTGACAAATTTAGTCACAACGAACTAATGTCACAACAAGAACACCCTGTTGAGAAAAATGTATTTAATATTTAACATATTCTAATCCAATATTAATATAAATTTATTAGTATAATTCTCTGGAGTCTTTATGGTCACTAAATCGGAGTTTCTTCAATTCGTGGATATGTCTACACAAAATGTGTTCATTCATCAAATCAAAGATCTCCGAGGTGGTGATTGGGCTAATGATTAAAGACTGCCTCCAATGCCTATCGACTACTCGTCCTGTCCTCCCTCATATCCGCCAAAAACCCACATTTCCAACTCCCAATGTCGGGTGTGTCTCTCGGCCAGGCCCTCGAGGCAGCCAATCTCTTCAATATTCCGGGATTTCCCAATTCGAATGCCCTGCGCACTGCTATTGATTCTCTGACCTCCATTCCTGTTGTCCCTACTTATTAAATGTAGTTTGGATTCGTTGTCGGGGACCACTTCAATGACTCTTACAGACCTGGTTTGTTTATTATATATATTTTAGAAGTGTTTAAAGTGATTTCCCTTCTATCAATCGACATATGTTTCAAGCTTATTGAAAGGCGGGTGTCAGTAAAGGCTGCTACTATTTTCAATGTGCTCAGTCTGCATCCCGACGAGCTGTTCCTCCAACAAGACCTAGAACAAGCCCTTCTCTGCAGTGCCAATGACCTGACAGGAGACCTTCTCTTCCTCTATAGGGAAGGATTGATCCGAGTGCGAGTATGCCTTGAGGTGAGTGGATTAGGCGGACCCCCCTGATTCGACCTCCGAGGACGTGAATTATCTCTTCTCTGTCAATTTGGAGAGGACTAGTCGGTCGGGTATGGATATATTGCGGAGATTATTGGAGAGTCTGGTGAGGGAGAGAGAGGAAATATCGAGACAGATTAAGTATGGTGTCCTCTCGAGTTCAGACCCTCCAAGGATCAGTATGAGCTGTTCGTGTCTCTCCACACTCAGATGATATTGGAGAATGTCGATGAAGGAGGGTTTGTAGACTATATCCCTCCCGCCGAGATGGATCGACTCCACAAATATCACAAGTCTGCTGAAAAGTTCTTACTGATATTCTGATGAGGTAGGATGACACTGATCGAGGTTGCATTGGTTGCTGAGTTGACTGTCCTGGAGGGGTTTGTTGACTTGTGTGTCCTCAGACGGTATCAAAGCATCAGGGGCGTCGATGCCTTCATTGCCAGGCGTTTTGACTGATTTATTTTTTTAATTTTATTTATTTGTTGTTGTGGCCCAAACCTAGCTTTAATGTAACCTCACAGTTTATTTTTGACACAAACCTATTCTAAGCAGGGTGTCCTTTCTTTGAAGAGGTGCTGAGGATAATCCAGGTGCTGTAATCGGCAGGTAATTAAAGGAACCTGACTATTCCTTCCTCTGTTTAGATTTGTTCTGTAGAGTCGACTGTATTTCCAAATCTGTCGGATTATAGGGATGTAAGTGATCTTGGCCTACTGTGGACTTACTTGATGTCCTTCCATTATATTCTTATTTGTCATTCTTATGGGTGTGTCTCTACTCTCATGTTCTGTGGAGTTTATACTTTTTGTCATTTTTGTAAGCGGTGGATGGACACGTGCTTGTTGATGTTGACATGACCGACTAGAGAGGAGTCTTCTTGAGCTTAGTGATGTGTTTGAATTATTTAATGTCGGTGTATTCTGACTATTTTGTTCATGAAAATTATGCGTTCTTATTTTGGTCGATTATTGATAGCCGTTGTTTAGATGACCATCCGTTTAGTCGGATCATCGTCCATTTTAATGGCCAATTCGTTTTAAACTGAACAAAATAAGTCTCAAAAGTGAATCTAACCATTCACTGTTAGAAAGTATTTTTACATCCTGGGTCTTTCATGGATCTTACTTTCCAAGCCTACTTCTTGATTTTCAGCAGTCGTCGTTTGTCTATGAGATTTTCCACTCCTTCGAGAAATGCAACGCTCTACAAACGCCGAGCAGTAAAATCTACCATGTTTATTAGTCAAACATACTCAAACAAACCCACTATCTGGTAAAACCAAAGCCAACTACTTTGGTTTGTATAAAGTGGACAGATCTAAAGAGTTCTGTACTAAAAAGATCAATTTTACCTTTGTTTTTTTCTTCTCTCGCATTTCACCCTAGAATTTCATTTTATATCTCACCGACAATGTCGCTGAAACTTCTGAAATTAA
Source organism: Octopus sinensis (assembly GCF_006345805.1). NCBI lineage: Eukaryota > Metazoa > Mollusca > Cephalopoda > Octopoda > Octopodidae > Octopus > Octopus sinensis. The sequence goes on from NW_021836289.1 coordinate 153,977, forward strand.
AACGTTTAACAATGAATTGAAAGCTTTTTTTTATTAGTGAAAAACAAATAAGTATTTATTTGACCGGTTGTGAAAAAGAAAAAGTAACTCAAAGAATAGTCGAGAGCCTAAGGGTCAGCTCAACGAGACTGCACTGCGTATTGAATGGCAATTTCAGCAAAGCACAGCGACCAAGATTCGCTATTTACTTTGGTTTTTATGTTTTTGGTCTCCAGGGGTTTTTAACTCGACTACTGTTATCGACTCTCATTTTTGAAGTGTGGAAGTTCTATTCCTATAGTCTTTTTAAACGGATTTTAAAATAAAACGTAAAACTTTAACTAAATGAAACAAAACAAAATTAACGAAACCAAAAGAGATAGTTAAATGTTTAAATGGGTTTAGTTAAATGGGAAAAGTAACCCCATGTCATCACCTTGAAAAAAGGCCTGCATTTTAATTTACATTCATTGTCATTGAGTTCACATCCTTTCTTCAAGTAATTGAATTGCTTACAGTAGACTGTCGGGAAATCGATATCCAGGCCGCCTTTAATCACCTCAATCCCAATTCTGTTATTTTCGAATATAAATTTCTAAAAATAATAACTGAATCGGGTCCGAACCTAAAATATCTTAGTCAATGAAAATACAGTCCGTCTCCGCCAATATACTCCAAATTTTTAAGAAAATTAAGATTTTTTAATTTAGCAGGAACGGAGATCATGATAAATCCTGTCAGCGCCTGAACCGAACTTAGATATTTAAAGTTCTCAATTTGAATTTCTCTAATTATAGGGATTTGCAATCAAGTACTCGTGTGGCATTATGAAAATGCTTCCGATTATGACAGAACAATGTTCAAATTGATTGATGTTCAAATTGGTGATCAAAATGACTTCGTCCACAATTTCACAAACTATTTTTGTAAAGCAAAAACATTTCTAAACATTTCTAGCGCATCCAAATTTTCTTGAAGAATTTTAATACAATTACATCACAGGACTTAACAACAGGCATGATTTTCACTTTTGACCAATAGATTGTCTCCAGTTCATTTGACATTGATTTTATGAAATGATCGGATGAAATTGTTTGCATAGAATAAAAAAGTCGCAGTTAAACTAACATCGCGGAAAAAAATATACGTCATTATCTCAGACAGCATAGTCAGCTAAATAACCATCCTAAATAACACTCTAAGCCACGTCAATATCATCAAACTCTACGACTTTAACGTAGAATTGAAAATATAAGTCCTAGTGGGACGCCAACAACTGTTATGATGGAGTTGTGTGGTTGTGATCTGACACATCTATTGAGGAAACGTCTCAGTCTTGATATAGTCCGTCGAGTGCTCCAACCAATTGGTCGGCCTACATTAAGTACTCAGCTTCCGCCAAGGTGTACCTCCACGGACAGCTTAGCGTCGAGGCAATTCCGGAAATAAAAATAAACGTAGATTATCAAACTGTTCCTGTGTCAATGATTCGGGTTTTTGAGTCATTATGAGAAAAATCTGTTCAAAATACTTTCTTAGTCTACGATTGAAAAATAATCAGAGACATCCAAAACCAAATTTTGTCAAAAATGACTTTACTACGAAGTAATTGTTTATAATAAGTGTTATAACCGATAATTCAAAAAACTCGATATAAAACTCAGACACAACACACCATGGAACCGTATTATGTGCGTAGTGAGTGAAAATTTTGTTATAAAGTGTACCTAAAAAGTTATAAGGCTTATTCAAAGATATATAATTTTTAGCCAGAGACGAACAGTGAAAAAAAGTCGTAAAAACATTTATCACCGTTCGGAAGGCCTCAATCTCATATCCCTTTTAAGTCGTTTTACTTAAAATATAAAAGTGAAAAAAACGTTAAGAGGAACCGCAGAAAGCAATCTTAGAAATATGGAGAGAATTGCCTGGACAAGCATGCACCGACGAGAAACCATTGTTGCTATAAAGACTAGCAGCGACTCTTTGTTTAAACTTTATAAAACAGGGAATAACTGGAAATAGTACCATTGATTAGTTTACATAATAAGGCAAGTAAACATGATTAACGGCCGAGTCATAAATGCTGTTAAGATCAGTCAGAAATTCTTGTAAATAGCGATTTAATATGAAAATTTCAACACAGCAAAGAGACATTTGAAAAGTTCTGGAAATACTAATTTAGGATTTCTAAACTTTGTCAAATTATTGGAAATGGCGATAGTCCCAACAATATTAACAATACGACTCTGAATCAAAGAAAATTCTGCCATTCCCAAAATAAAAAAGAGATTGAGAACTTCACCTATTTTAACAACAAACTCAAGCAAACATGAATTTCCGGTTTATCCAGGAAAATAGACTGTCATCGAATATCAAATAATACCCAAACACATTTATCAAACCATTCGAGGTGATTCGAGTACAGTCAAATGAAAAGTCTTTATACTTCATATCGAAATCAGACTTAAGGTAATCAAAAAATGTAACAGACTTCCCACGAGTAACGGGTCGCCAATGTAACATAATAACATCGTCAAGAATTTTTTTAGGTTCAATAGGCATTTGCCTTCACATCAAAAGAATATTGATGCAGAATGCAGTAAAGATGCATTGACAGAGTTTACCTTATCTCAAAAACCAGAGTTACATTCAAGCAATGCTGGTGCTCCATCTGTAATACATGCAATAAGATTTTGCAAAAATAGACCTTCTGCTTCAAAAAACAATTAAATCCATCAAGCATATCTGCACAATTTTTTAAACGAGATAGCTTATTGCTTTAAATAAAAAAAGGAATAAAAGAAACACAGCCAAAACCGGCTTGCATGATTGTGAGGAAATTCCCGGGTAAAACAGACACCAAGATCCTCGAATAAAAAACGTAAATTCCCTGGGATCTCTAGAACGATTGGTGCACAAATGGCCAAGTTTCTAAAAATGAACAAGAGTCTTGAAAAACACAGGAACCCTCTAACGCAATTGTCCAAAAGCAAAATCGTTTGCATAAGTTACTGTACTTCGACAGTTTTATAGATTCGACCTTCTCAGCCGATGAACTGGGTCGACAAGCAGTAGAATTAAAGGTTCCCTTGGCAAAAGAGTCAGCACAGGTGTGTTACGGCTTGACGAGTGACGCCGTCATCAGTGATCTTTTTCAGCCACACCATAAAAGAAAAAGACAAGAGGGAGCAGCGACACATGACTTTGTTCGGATTATTTAGTTTCTTGATAACATGTTCTCTTTCTGTCTTGATCTTGTGTTAGTTAGTTAGTTATGTTACCCCGGCTTCACTAACACGTAGGAAACCGGCTGCAATCAGGAAGCGCGACGCGAAGATCGGGCGCTCCCAGAGATCCCGAATCCCAATAGGCGGAGACAAGTGAGGCGGTTCAGGACAGGGGAAGAGGTCTTCAGGGGTGAAGGAACGGTATGTTTCGAAAATGAGTGGATGATGTCGCGAGCGAATCTGAGCAAGCTGGACACGGAGATATCTGCAGAGTGATTGCTCTGAGGAGTGGACCGGCGGGGGGGGGAGAGTTGAGAAGTTTGTTGTTGTTCGGCGGGGGAAACAACGATGTGGGTCACCTTCACGTGGTGTTGTTTGGATGCTGTGATTACAGTAACTAAAAGACCCTCAACAATCTCCCCATCTGATCGTTGTCACGATCTTTTGGCTGCAATTTGATCTTGTGTGGCTGGCCCAAGTGAGATATCATATTGCAGCAGGGCAATTAATAATAATACAGTAAAACCTCTGGTGCTCGCCATTTTCGGGACCGAAGAAAAAATGGCGAGCAATAGAATATGGCGAGCAATAGAAATAATCAATAAATTTGTTGACATTGAAATTTTGAAAACATCTCCGTTTTCGATACTTTCCGATCATAAGTGAGCCTTCCAAGTCATATTTGAGCAAAGAAACAAAGAGAATCGAAAGAAATTAAAAGAAAAAAATTAACTAAAAAAATCTTTAATAGTTTTTTTTAATTCAGCCATATTTCTAATAACGGTTTCGATTAGTTCCAACGAATTTATATCAAAATTTTCATTTTGATAAAAGAATGACTTTATTCTTTTCAACATTTTCAAAGCCTCTTTCGAATTCACATGAGATTCGTCATTATGAGTATCTTCATCGTCATATTTGTGTGGGAAAGAATCTCCAGCAATATTAAGGTAATCTTCAATTTCATCTATTTCGGTAAATTCATGATTAATAAAATCATCTTTATCCACCGGGTCCAATATTTTCAAGATATTTACCATTTTATCATAATTATCAATTTTAACAGTTGGTCTTTCGAATTGATTTTCACATTCGATCCATTTTGAATGTCCGAAACAATTTGTAATTGTTTTGGTCGTTACTTTTTTCCAGGCAAAATATGTAAAAAGAAGACCGTCTTTTAAGGTTATTTTTTATGAGCTTCCAGTGGATTTTCTCCATTTTCAATTTTTTCTAACATTAACTCAAATTTATGTTTATTAAAATGGCCTTTGAGGGATCTAATGATTCTTTGATCCATTGGCTGTAGAATTGTTGCAGTCTTCGAAGGTAGGTAAAGAACTTCAATTGACTGTAAATCAGCGTAAAGTTTATGGGATGGGCATCGATCCACAACTAAAAGAATTTTTCGTTTTTTTAGATGCCTATCCCATGTTAAAAGCCATTCGTTAAAAATTTTACTTGTCATCCATGCTTTTGGTGAATGACAGTAATCGACAAAATTTTCGACTTTAAAATTTTTAAAGCAGCGAGGTTACTGGAACTTTCCAATCATAAGTGGAATTTTTTGTCTGTCCCAGTCATATTTGAGCATAGCAACAAAGAAAATCTAAAAAATAAATTAAAATTAAACCGTTCTTAAAGGATATTATGTCCATGTCGAACCTTCTGACAAACACTTTTTGAAGGGATAGATTTGTAAAAAATCCCAGTTTCATCAGCGTTATAAATGTTTTCAGCATTATATTGTTAAATCTTTGCAGAGATCAAAGAAGTAAATGCATCAATTTCTTGTTTCTGATCAACTGCAGTAGATCCTGATTCTCCATGTAAAGTCCTCAATTTTAAGTTGTTCCGTATCTTGAACTTGCTTAGCCATCCATTGCTGTTTTTAAACTCTTTAATTCCATAAATATTAGCAATGTTCTTTGCTTTCAACAAAATTGAATTATCGTCCAGAAACCCCCCTCTAAGCTCAATGTAATCCATTCAAGTTAATAGTTCGGTGTCAATAACAGAATAAGTTAAGTTAAATAATCTCTTCTTATTGGAGAAAATAGGGTCAGTGGACATTATTTTCTCTTTTCCAAGTCTTAAATCGTTCACAGCCCTTCGAGATATTTTTTCTTCAAAATAGAAGAAAAATGTAAGCTATACGGTCCATCGTGAACTTTTGTTCTCCTCCATGTACGCAATAATGCGACGTTTTTCATTAAAAGACAATCTTGTGCACTTACGCATGTTAAATTTATCGTGGTTGAAATATTTTATATAAAAAATAGTTTAATCAAAAAAAATATTTTTAAAAATTAATGGCGAGATTTAGAAAATGGCGAGCAATAGAATATTTATCAAAATTTACTAGAAATTTTTAATTTTTTGAAAAATATGTGGCGAGCAATAGAGGTGGCGAGTAACAGAGGTGGCGAGCACCAGAGGTTTTACTGTATGAACTTTTTGAAAATATGTATTTACACACGCATTCTACATTTTGTTGTTTAAATTTTTCAAGTTCTTATCTTATGTTTCGTTTAACTATTTATATTAGTTTTATGTCCAAAGGGTTAAACCAATTAAGAAACAATGCACAAAAATTTTTAAATTGTATGTGGACAAGGGGGCGATAAAAAAAAGGTTGAGAATGCCTGATCTAATAGATTATTAAACAACAAAAATTAAAATAGTAACTTTGATTAAAACAATAAAAAACACTAAAAATAATCACTTTTCTTGATTTGAATCAGTGTTCTGATTACAACGACATGACAATTGCCTATGAGAACAGTTCAAACTCTTCATAGACTAATATTGTAAAAATGAACTTTCTTTGCACAAATGTTCAAATATAGACAGATGATCCTTAAATTACGTTAAAGTTTGTAGCATTTTGAATTTTAAAAATAAAAAGTACGGTAAATTCCCTACAATTTCTCAACGTGGCATTAGTGGCAATTGCATTCAACTTAAAATTCAGCAAAAAATTAGACTAATGAGTTATAAAGATTAAAATACACTGCTGTCTGTCAGTGAATAGCTGATAGATTTTCTTATATGTTTGAAGTAAACACTTCGAGGAGGACAATTAACGATATTTAAAAGACGCGTGGAATGATTTCGAAGAATGTTAATTCCTATATGAAAATTTGCAAAAAAATGCGGAAGTACTCCTCACTTACGGAGAAGTTCCAATTCCTTCCATTCGCGGTTGAGACTTCTGGTTCCTTGGGCAGTAAGGCAATCAGCTTCGTTCAGGAGATCGGGTCCCGCATGTCTGCCATCACAGGCGACGCCCGCGAATCGAGATGGTTTTTCGAGCGGATATCCCTTGCGATAGTACGCTCTAACTCTTTCTCGATCGCGTCGGCTTCCCGCCCATGAAGCTTTTAATTAATTAACTTGTAGTTTTGTAAAATATTAATTTAAAAAAAAAAATTTCAGAGCTGGAATATTCGAAAATTGATGAAACCTCTCATTTTGGAGAATCTCTCATTTTACCAACTATAAAAATGTCCTTCAAATCTTTTTAGATATCAATGCTAAAATGAGTACAAGACTTGTATTTAAATTGACTAGTAAACCGACAACTCAGAAAACAAACAAGAAAAATAGTTAATGCCTAGAAAGCAAAGTCCCCATTAAGCCAATTGGGATCCTCCATTGCGGAAGGGACCTAGACTATAAAAAACCGAAATCCAAACAAAGTTCATATCGTACTGACGAGCATCCTGATTATAGGGCATATCCGACTCCTGTTCGTCCACATTTTCAACCTCCTCAACACGGTCTGTCTCCTCGACTTCTCTGTACAGAAACATATCGACCATAACATCCCACGGACTTTGTCTGCTCAGAACTCCCTTAATTCTGAGGAACTCTCTGGACAACAAATACCACATCACCCCAATAGACTCCCTCCCCTACACACTCACTATGGACGACAACCTTGTTATTGCAGGGAATAGCACAATCCACGTTATTGGGGTAGTTGTCACTGTCACAGAAAGCAATCACGATTATCCCCCGCATGGAGGCTTCCTTAATACACTGATAATCCACTTGGGGATTGGCTACCACCAACACCAGGGGTTCCATGAATTGTTTCTACCAATAAGAAACATTCCCAGCCTGTCCCCGATTGGTGAACGAGCCGGGAGTGAATCTCTGGACGACGGAGGCAGACCCCGTGTAGTGGGCAAACTTGAAAGCTGCTCGCTGGGCCAGAATGTTCCCCCCCACAGCGACGATATCCTTGGGGTTTTTGATGGCAACCATCAATCGAGCGGCGATTTGGATTTTCTCCCACATGAGGTGAATGTTTATTATGTTTGTCCCTTTTGATTATTAAAGTGAGTTACCGTCTGTGTTGGTGCTGTAAATGTACCTTTCCATTTGTTTGTTAATGCTCGGAGAGGCGATGTGAGCCTTTGAAACGAGTATGAGTCTTACTTCCTCGGGAGTTATTTTCATAAGATTAGATCCACCAGACATTTATTCTTATCTAGCTATAAAATGCGTGCAAACATTAAAGCAACAAGATAGAAATCAATTAACGTGTCTGATTTTATTTAAATTAAATTTGTTTTTAGTATTAAAAAAAACTTTAATTATTTATTGTCAATTTCTAGTTTTCTATCCATCTATTTTTTTCCTGTCTAATTATTTATCTTATCCACTTGTCTGTTCCTATTTTCATGTCCTTTTGCTTTTCCTATAAATCTGTTAACTCTCGTGAATTGGGGCGGGGCGTTTCCTGCAGCCAGTTTTTTTTACCTTTCGTGTGTTAAACTTACTAAGCGCGACTTGGCCGCAATATTCTCATGGAAAGACTTTTATGCATTCCACACACGATGATCACTAAACCTATATCATCTGAAAAATCCTTAACTGACCGGCCTTGTTATTAGGCACAGGCATTCCTTATTCGCTTTTCCGGTTTCTGTAGAAATAAAATCATTCCGTCGCGGATTCCTAAATCAGGCAGAATCCAAGTGGCCAAATCTTTGGCTCTTGCAATCGAGCGATCTCTGGGCTCAAACTCGCCAGATGATTGATACAAGCTTTTCTCTTTTGTCTTCGTTTGTCTCGGAGAGTCTCCCAGTCACAACCACGGTGGCGGTCGCACGTCTCTTTCGCAGAATTTTAAATCAAAATTGTGAATTATTCGACAACGCTAAATTCGATATCAGCGTCATTTCTACTCAGTTAGTCAACTACGTTCAAAACACCCTGCGGCACCGGACGATCTATCCGAAATTCCTGAGTTGGTCACTGGTTCCGTTTGTAACGCATATTCCGTCACTTCAGCAGAAGTATCTGCTGCTCTCAGTTCTTTCCCCTCAGTAGCAGTGGTGGTATTGATGGTATGAAACCCATCCATCTCAGGGACCTTCTTTCTCCGGTAACTTTTGAGACGAGAGGACGCCTAATATTGGCTATCATGTGCCTATTTACAAGAATTATCTCTGGTGAGATTTCTCCTTTCGCAAAGGATTTACTTTTCTTCACAAATCTGACGGGTCTAGACAAATGTGATGGTGGAATACGACCCATTGCTGTTGGGAATGTCTTTAGACCCCTGGCGGCTAAAAACGCATTTGTAAAACAGAGTGGATTATTAACAAATACAAATCAAGGAAATAAGACTACGCAGTTTAGGACGCCCTCCCAGCCTCGCGGATTGCGAAACAGTTGCCACGGATTACAGCAATGGAGAGGGGTTGTAGAAGCCAAAAGGACTCTCTCGGCGATTCTTCTTCCCAAACCACGTAAAAAAACAAAGCGACTTGGAGGCAAAGACCCCAGAGGTCTCAACGGCAGTGGGCAGGCGGCTAAAATTATTTGCCGTTCGGTAGTCTCTGAAGCAAGTGAACTTTTAATGCAGATCCAACTGGGTGTAGGTGTGAAAGGTGCTTGTAAAGCAGCCGCCCATGGTATACGGCAGCTGGTTTCTCCGAAAAATAATGGAATCCCTTTCCTCCTTAAACTGGATGTGAAAACGCATTCAATTCTATTCGACGAAATCATATGTTAGAATCTGTCCGTAATCGTTTTCCTTCATTATATCCCATCGTACATCTATCATATGCCTCCCCAAGTTGACTCCTGTTTACTGACAACGTTATTATGTCTGAATTGGGGATTCAACAGGGTGACCCATTGGGGCCTCTTTTTAGCTCATCGTATCGAGCATTTGAGCATCACCGCTTTTGACGACCTGATTATCCTCGGATCCCTAATCAGTGGGAAGGGTACTAATAGACTCTTGCTAACAAGAAAGAGGAAATAGAAATCCTCATTTCGCGTATATGTAAACTTCAATCACACCTGGGGCTTTTTCGACTTAAGAACTATCTCTTTATTCCGAAACTTACTTTTCTCATGCGCTCTACGCTCTGTTTCCTCAAACAAAAATACTTATCTCGCCTTGATAATCTGGTTTCCAAATCATTTGAACTACTGGTAAACCCCCAACAAGTGGGTTTCTCGGGGGCTTAAAGTCCCGGACATTCCATCTGTTCAAACCATTCCATCAGAAACTGGGATAATATATATTGTTCGCACATACTTGAAGATATCCGCTTACACGCCGACCAGTTTCAGTTGGCAACTATTAATTGTGCCTGACAGCTACATTCGGTCGATTGGCTGAATGTGTTACCGATCTCGTCAGCCGGTATGTTCCTGGACAACGAATCAATCAGCATTGGAATTTGTTTACGGCTTGGCATGGAGATTTGCCAGCCGCACCATTGTAGATGTGGAAAATTCATCGACAGGAGGTGTTAACACCCTCTCTTTTGTCGCCTCAGTGCCGGCAAGATTCCCCTCAATATTAGAACCGGTTGGACTAGACCAGGGGTCGGCAAAAGCAGGCTCGCGAGCCTTTAAAGGCTCTTTAACTCTTACGGTAGGCTCTTTCAATTTTTAACTATTTTTTTAATAAATGATTTCAATTTTAACTATTTTTTTTGTTTTGTTAATAACAAAAAATCTTTGCACGTTTAACATTAATTTTTTGTGGTACATCGATATATGCCTAGCAATAAAAAAATTAATAAAAAATCGATAATGCGCGATATTTTCAATCAAAATGGACTGAAACTTTTGCATTCACGTCTAATTCAGAACAACTACCGAAATGTCTCATTTGCCAGGAAAGTTTGAATCAAAATAAAAAGTCAAATTTAGAGAGACACATTAACACAAAACACTCAAATTTCGCAAAAAAAATATCCAATTGGTGATTCCAGAAAGAAAGCTGTAGAAGAACTTGCAAAAAATAATCAGATTAAGAATTCCGCTTTTAAATATTGGTATCACAATGCCAGGACTGCAAATATTGCCAGTTTTTTGATAAGCCACGAGATCGCAAAAAGGAGAAAACAATTTACCGATGGCGAATTTATAAAGGCATGTTTCATTAAAAATTTGCATACGGAATTTTGACAATATTCGGGTCCACTTATATGTGTGAACAAAGTTTTTCTCATATGAATTATATAAAATCGAAATTAAGGAACAAAATTACAGATTCGAATTTGGAATCTTATTTCAGATTAAAATTAACGACTTACGACCCAGACATTAACCAACTCTCCAAAGAAATGAGGAATCACATTTCTCATTAATGCGTCTAATTAATTTAATTTTTTAAAATGAATTCTTATTTATTTTTTAAATTAATGTCTATTTAATTTTATGAATTTAAATTTTTGACAAGTGGTATAAGGTGGCTCTTCAATTTTTCGAAATTTCCAAAAATGTTCAAAATTGGCTCTTCTCCAAAAGTATTTGCCGACCCCTGGACTAGACCGTGGGGACGGAAAACGTCCTGATGGGTCGACTTTATTCCCGTTCAGGGAGGGACTGGCACTCTTGTGGGATGTTACCTATGTCGACTTGTTTTCCTCTTCATCGCTAATAGACTCTGCCTCTCGCCCTGGATCTTCCTCCGCTCTTGTTGAAATAAAAAAATCCTGAAGTATGTTTCCTTAACCGACACTTGTTGCTTCATTCCTCTGGCTTTCGAGCACAGTAGAATAATTGGACCCAAAGGGCTCAAACTCCTCTCAGAGAATGGTTTAATCATCTCGAGGAGGAGTCACGACAGTCGTAAAACGAGCTGGCTTTTTCAGCGGATATCGTTCGCATTATTACGTGGAAATTGCCTGTCCATCCGCTCGGCGACTCATCTAATTTAGTTAACTTCTCTTTAAAAACTAATTTTTCAAATAAAAAAATTCGCCAAGTTTCCAGACTTTGGGGTCTAGCCAGAGACGCCAAAATTAGTCGTTTTAATGAGTTTTTGATTGTCACTCGTGACTTCAGACTTGTCGATTTATTTAATTAAACAGTCAATAATCTATTTGTTGAGGAAGCAACTTATATTATTACCACGGAGAAAATCAAATAAAATCTCTTAAAATTCGTCAGCAGATCTTGCCTTAATCTCCAAAAAACTCCTGGAAAGAAGAATATTTTGTATTTTGGATCTCCTGGAAGAAGCGTATTCCGGAATCACTGTTTTGAAGTTTAGGAAACTAGGAGAGAAATGAGAAACAATTCGGTCAGCAATCCAAAAACTAAACCTTAGACAAAGTACAATCTGAACATCTGAACATTTTATACAACTATTTTTATTAAAATGACACATTGTTAAAAATTAAGATCTCGGTAGAAATTCATATTGGGATAGTTCTGGAATGTCTGATCAGGAGTTTGGAAATGCATTGAAGGAGGAAACAGCATTTGATTTGTTGGCTCCCTCAACATACTTTCTGGATAATATTCGTTTCCATAGTGTTGATAATCTGTTATAAATAATGAAAACAAACTATTTCCAGGTGTGTTATTCTGGAGGATTTGTGGCCTTTGATTAAACTGATGTTGGTAGATTCCAACTTCTGTGTTATCAGGAGGTTGATTAAGGGGTAGGAGGCTCGAGTTGCTCGGGTTGTTTTTCCGTTCCTTGGACCTTCTGTTTTGAAACCAGACCTAACACTAGAGACCTCCATCCTGACTTGGATGACGCGAATTGTTAGTCCAGTCAATTTACTCATTTCTTCCAATATATGACGTGATGGCTTTCTTTCACTTTCGTACAATTCTGTAAGTAGCCCAATTTGGTGTGGTTTGATCGATGTCCTTCGTCCTCGTTGTTTGGATTTTTGAAGGTTTTTATTGGCTTCATGATTGGCCTGAACTTCCTCACTAATGGATCTAGGCTCTTCAGGACTCCCATTCGCTTCCGAACAAGAATTAGGGGACTTTGAGATGCCTTCCGATTCCCCAGTGTTTTCAGTTTTTACTAAAAATAACTCGATTACCAAACATGTATTTTTGTGAAAATAGTCCATGCAGTAAAGTGTGGATTTATCAGCATAGGAGAATGAGTCCCCAGTTTTGAGTCTTTTGTTACAACACCGACACTTGAGGCATTCAACATGATACATATGTGACATGATGATATACACAAACGTATTTAGTTCAATTTGGACGTTACACAACGGACAAATCCCATAGAGCCTACAAACTAAGATTTTAATAAAACATTGCATAGTCGTTAAAACAGTAAATCCCGTTCCTCACATAACAAACATTTGTGAGTACTTGAGAACACTTAGAGCACTGGAGACAGTTAGTGTGAAAACATGAGTCCATAACACGCAAATGTGGGTGTTTTGTATTAATTACTTCTTGACATTTGGTACATTTCAGTTGACCATCCATGCGGGGAGAACAACTAAAAACAGTAATGATAACTGCGCTAATTATTTAATGAAATATCAGAGCGGAGTCTACGCTGAAAGTCGCCCTTTGATACGGTTTTAAGCGACGCCGCAGGGGAGTGCAGTCAGATTAAAAAATACAATAAAATATATTTGAGATTAATAAAAACAAGTCATTTCCGACTACTAGTGCGAAGCATCCAATTTACTTTTAAGTACCACTCAATACCAGGCTAAAACCAAAGTATATATCTAACCACTGAAAATACAGTTTCCAACAGGCGTTTTCCAATCGGGGTGTTTGAGAGTAAATAGTACCAAGTGGGTTAATCACTTAAGTTAAATTTTCAAAATCATGGCATTTACAAAAGTCAATTTTATAATTATATAAGTCATTATATGCTCGAATTGAGTTGGAAGTTTAGTAAATTGATTTTTTGAGTTTTTGACTAAAATCACTTCTTTTAGAGAATAAATGAAAATTTAATAATTGACTAATAATATAATCAATAAGCATCTGCAAGAATTTTTTTAACAAAATAATTGTAATTTATTAGAAGTTAACAAAGCCATCCATCTGCAATAATTCTTGTACATAAAAATGGAATTGATTATAATCAAGGAAATAATTGTAGTATTTCCAGACAATTATGTACGTGAACTATAATTTAGAGACAGTTATAAAATAACTCGATTTTTGGCACGTAAGTAGTTTACTAAATTTATATTTCAGAAATCGATTATTGTACTAATTATGCCATAGAAATATCATTTTTCGAATGATATTCCTTAAAAATATTTTGAGTCAAATCAATTATTTGCACTTCTCATATAAACCAGATTCTCAAAAATGTATGTACCTGTCAGTTCTAACCCATTTTACCCGTTAAAGGAAATTTGCCATATTAGTTCTTATTCTTTTTAATGCAACCAGCGAGAGTGTTATCCGATGCGTCGATAGTAGGATAGTACAGTCTAACACCGGGGTGGAGCACCAAAGTGCCCCAGAAAGCGGGGGTGCCTTTCCAAACAGGGGTCTGGTTTAACTATTGAATTATAGTTCATTTAATGAAGCTATGAGTAACATCAATTGTGCCATATCTAACGTAATCGTGAATAAGGCTCTATTTGTATTTCGTTTATCAGAAAAAGCTTTCAACTCATGAGTCTCTATGTCACCGCAGGCAAGAAAACAACATGTTTAAGTTCAATCACAGCCTTTTCTATCGGTAGCTGCACGGAGAGATGAAGGAGGATACCTAGCAAAAGGCCGAAATGCTTGACACATGGTGGAGTATTTCTTCAAAGGTGTGTCTTTTCAGTTCGGTGGATCCGATTTATATTGTCTCTGACATCCTCAAGAAATTCGATGCGGGAGTGACGCGTTTTTCTGACTGGAAGACACCTGAGGTCAATAAGGTGTATAATTTCTTTATAAAAAATTGTAAGCCAATCCATGATTGGATGTGTCGAGCAATCGAACAGTTTACATTTGACTCTGGCTCGATTCCAGAGTGTTTGTGTAATGGAGACATACTTACCGCCAAAAAGTCGAAAGATTTGAAATAAATTTTCGTGGAACATGAAAGTCAATAAAGAACAGATACTTAAAAAAATTAGTTATGCAAATGAAAATAAGTTTGAACGTTTATGAGCCACGTGGAAGAATTAAGCTTTAATTTGCATTCTTTATCTTGCAGCTTTAGAATTTGTCAGATTTTTTAGCGTTTTGCCAAATCCGTGACAACCAAAAGCTCAAAAAGTCTTTATTTTTTAGTTTCGTGGACGGATTGATTGTAGACTCTCACTATTTCAAGTTTTTTAGCACCCAAAATTTCCATCTGATGCAGTTATAGATAGATTCATTGTTTTAACAATTGAGTAATTCTGTTGAGCCGTAAATGGTAACTGTCAATAAACTATGTAATTTTTCACGTCCAAAGAGATTAAGATTGTGCTGAGCCTAATTTAAATAAACAAATACTCCACTTCAATGAATTTTAACCAATTTTGAAGAAACGCGACGTTACGCGATTTTTCTTAATACAGTTAAATCCTGGGATAAAGATATTAGATAATTCAATTTTGTCAATATTTTTTTCGCCATGTCTTTGATAAATGTATTCAAAATAAAATAGGAATCTCCCCCCAAACGACGAAAAGCATTGAAAGTTAATTCGTAAAGTTTTTCACTTGATTTATTTCATTAGAAGCTGATTCAACTTTATCTATTTGAATTTATCTATTAATTTTTGTTTCAATAGAAATCTGTTTTCAGTCGATTCTCCTCCTCTTCGAGCCCGAGCAAATGTCTTCGACGGGTACATTTATCCATTTTACAGAACAGGCCACTTTTGTTCTCGAGTCTGATTTAATTGCATACTTTGCCGCTGTAGGAAGGAGTTTATACTCCGGGCACATGCTTTCCAATGTTCTCTTGATCACGATTGACTGGATATAAGCTCGCGTAGATTAATGAACTTGTAAGAAGTTCTGGAAATGCTTATAGAATTTGGATGTTATTCCATCACCTGCCAACAGGTCGTATTTATGTAATTTCTCAACTTCCACATGTTTCAAAGATTGTTAAAAAGTAATCCCAACTTTGATCAGCGTAATCATGTTCCGATGATGTAATAATATTAAAATAAATTAGTAATGTGCCCGATACTGGGGTTTTGATAATTTGCAATTATTGATGGAAAACGTACTAAAATTATCCAAAAAGTAAGGGTCCCCAAGGCAAAGGTTTATTTGGCAGTCGTATCGTATAAGAGTCGGAATCATTTAAAGCGAATTTCCTGCATATTTTCCGATTTATGGCATTTTTTCATATTTAAAGAATCATCAAGTTGGCCATATACCCAATAAATTCTTTTTTCGAAAGTTTAAAGAATTGGGAGAAGATTCCAGCATGATAATCTTTTTTAAAAATATTGTATTAATAAGTTTTATGCAATAAAAAATTATGTACAACAAATATTTTTTAAAGTCTTAGAAAGTTTTCAAGCATTAATGCGGAGTGCGAAAAACATTCGTGGATTTGGTGCTAGTACTTTTCAACACGTTTTACTATTGATATAAATATTTTTATAACAATTTATGTGATTTAAAAGAATTAACATAATACTTATTTTTGTTTTATCAATGTTTAAACAAAAATTAATAAATTTAATACAGGTTCAGTCGAGCTTGGTTGTTGTATTGCTCGAACTATCAAATTTAATTTATCCACAAGATATATACAATTCACATATATGAACAACAAAACTAAAAGATCTTCCATAAGTCCTCTAAATATCCCGACTTCCCCTCAGAAACGACAACCTCTTACAAATTCTCTTTCAATACTATTAAACGAGATAATCCCAGCAATCATCAAACACACCCACTCCAAACCCTTCCGATCTCCAATAGATCCTATTCTTGTCCCAGTTTTATTCACAAATGTTTATTTTTAAGGATTACACAAAAGTGATCTCCCAACCAATGGACCTCTCCACTATCTCCAAGAGACTGTCCAAAGGCTGGTATTCCTCGGCCTCGGAATGCATCTCGGACTTTAAACTGATGATCTCGAATTGTCAAAAGTTCAACCACCCCTCTGACGTAATTCCATCCCCCACATTTCAGATTATATCCAAGCTAGGCCGCTCGATAGATGTCCATTTTGAGGAATTGGTCGAGGGACTGCCCAGGTCTGAACACGTGGTTGGGGACAAACCCCCTCAGCAATCCGAGAATATCAAGCGAGGGAGCAATCGGTGTAGAGAAGTCGTCAAAATGCTGTTGGACAATAAGAATAATGTTTATTGGTGGTGAGGGAGTCCTAGGCGGTGACGAAGCACTTTATGGAGCCTGTGGATCTCAACAAATACCCGGACTTTCCTTCCTTGATCAGCATTCCTATGGATCTTGGCAAAATTCGACAGACTGCCATGAATGGGGGATACTCGGCAGTTTCAGATTTGGTGCAAGATATGAGACTTCTTCTAACCAACTGCTATGTATACAACATTCCTGGTTCTGATTTGTATGAAGATGGGGTCCGTCTGCAGGCTGAGTTATCAATTTGATTTTTAGAAATGTTTTGAGAAAGTTCTGAGCAATTTGGGACTCGATAATTTAGGCAAGTTCAAAAGTATGGAGAACAAGTTGATTACCCTCACAAACAAGCTGGATGTGATTGCATCCCAAGTGTCTTCCCTGAGTAAGTCTGCCAAGCCTACTGCAATTCCTCCCTCCCCGAAGAAAAGGAAACGAACTGTCGTCAAGTTAGTGACAACCAATTTTATAATCATAGGAAGGTTCTGCCCACAATCGAGAAGCGACAGAACAAGAAATATTCCTCGTCAGACCGACGAATTCTGTTGAATAAACTGAACAAATTTATACCACGTGATAATCCATGTGTTATTTGTTAGGACGGGAAATTGACCGAATGAAAATGCTGGGTTTGTTTGGAGATGTGGTGGACGGTCAGCCACTGAACATTGACACCCTGGACGAGCACAGATTAAAACTGATTGAGAAGCAAGTGGATGAGTTCATTAATCACCACAAACAGGGTGGACAGTTTGAATAACCTTTAGTATCTCCTCCTGTCAAGAAACGATCATTTTTACCAGCTACTGGTAAGGAAGACGACCTAGAAAGCCTATTCCGCCCGGAAAATCTGCCCGCCCCGGTGTGGCCCAAAATGGTCATTTCCCCACCGACAGAACACAAGCCGGGAAATGTCGCCAAGAAGCAGTCCAAGAATATTCCTCCTCCAAAGTGGGAGTGAGTGGGTGACGTTGGCAGGGAGGAGTCTCTCCTAGACTCGATATTGAATCCCTCTCCAAACGAGGTCCCCATGCCAGGTGTGATCACAGCCGAACAGCGATTGGATTGGGACAGGCGTAAGCTCGCTGATAGGCAGAAAAGGAATAGTCATAATGTGAGATAACCAAGTTTATTGATAGGAAATGTATGGAGTTAATTTGATGGAGCAATACGACCTTTTTTTATTGATGGAAGAAGAACTTGTTGACTATACTATTGTGTGACAATATTTCTGTATAAATACTTTTTTACCAATCAACTCTGTTTTTCTATTGATACTGATTATTTCTATAAAAATTAGATTTATCTAAACCCAATTAATATTGGCATAGATTAGAATCTCTCTTGGTAGCCCCTTTTTTGATGCTAAGAATTTGTCCAATTTGACGACAGTAACTAATCCTTGGCATATTTTCTCATTTGATTCCTCTTCAATAGTTGCTTCCTATCACCTTGTTCAGATTTTTCTAAAAATTCTATTAGATCTTATTTTCCAGTATATCCATAATGCTTGAAGAATTTGGCAGTTTAGCGAAGCTCTGGGTTCGAATCTCACTGCTATCATTCCGGCTGAAGGTTCCATGCATTACATGCACCCAGGATTGACGAGTGACGCCGTCATCAGTGATTTCACTGCGGAACCGGATGTCTACATCAGCCACAGCACGAGAGAAAAATAGATGCGGGGGGACAGCTCGTTTGGATTCGTTCGTTTGGATTAGTTAGTTCCTAATAACATGTTCTCTCTTTCTATCTTGATCTTATGTGGCTGGCCAGTGCGAGATTTCACATTAAGTTGCGATCTTGCGGACGTGCCTCTATTATTTATTATTATCCATAATCAACAAATTCATTATAAGATATTGGATTATTTTTGTAGTTATTAGATTCACTGTTGAGTGTGATTGTTTCACATTTTATCTATTAAGCATGACGGAAACATTTTTAAGTGATCGTAGGAGTTACTTTATTTCAAGCAAATAATTTTAAAGGTGATTGTATTAATTGGATCATGACAATTTTTTCTGCCTCAACTTTTCTCCTTAGAAAGACAACTATATTTTTCTTTTTTTTTATTTTCTCGAATGTCTTCCATTATATTAATTCAGTGGGAATACGGCGACGATGACAATCTATGCTTTGTGACAAGAACCAGTGGGTTTTCTTTTTTATTCATTCATATTCATTTTAAGCAAAACTCTCACTCCCCATTTCAAGTATTGCTAATTCAAAGTACAGTCAACCCTCCTTAATCCGAAAAATTCAAATCGACTTTCCCTTCAAATTATGAAGGAATCTAAAATTTATATGATTTTTAGATAAATGATCAAATTATTAATCTGTTTATAAACACAATTATTTATTGAAAAAACAATTTGAATTGCATCAAATAAAGTGGTTGGGCTAATATCGTAACTCTCATCCACCTGGCCATCTCCAGCATTAAGTATGATATCTTCAACAGTGTATTCTTCTTGAAACAGTGTAATGATTTCATCGTCATCAATGACTTTTTGTGCTTGAACCATATCTTCGTGAATCATAATTTGGTCTAGCTCATTATTATGCATCATGCATTTAAACAAATAACTGGTCATCCAAGCTTTCGAATTTGCATAATAATGAGAGTATTTCCAACATTGAATCCTTTGAAACATCTTGGTTTATTGCTGTATCCAACAACAAAAGGTGTCATTTTAATTGATCCACTTATATTAGAACATAAAGCAACAGTTATTTAAACTTTAGATTGTTTTACGCCCTTCCTTCGGCTTAATGAAATCGTTCTTGTAATTTTCTCCATTATCTTCGATGTAGAACAGATTTGGCTTATAGGCCTATTAGCTCGAGGCTTCTTCTTTAAGTTTCTTAGGTTTTCGAACCATTCGAACTTCGGTTTTTTCCCATGACTTTGGAACAAATCCTCTCTAGAGGCTGGAATTAAGAAGTTATGAACAGTCCTAAGAAATCATTTCCTTGGCATGAAAAATAATTTGGTTTTTCCGATGTCCAGAGGTCAAAACCAACTTGATCAGATAGAATCCGCAGGATTTTTCCATCTCGATTTTCTTTTTGACAGCCAAAAGATAGGCATTTAGAGTTTAGATCTCCAGGCAATTAGTGCAAATTGGCTGCATTTGAAGAAATCAGCAATTGAGTTTTTGTTTTCAGCTAGTTTCTTAGAGTACATTCCCTCAATCAGAATCCACACTTGTCCACATAATAACTCGAGAGACACAAATTCACAGATGGTTTCATTTTCTGTTCTCAAGTTTCTGATCTTCAACCCATTCATTTAGTTGATGGCCGTACAACCCCACCATCTCCCCACGGGACACCATATAAAGTATAGCCATGTTTTAATTTTGACTCGTATACTACTAAGATATCCGGCCGATGGAAAGCCACGAGCCATATTGATCTGGCGTTCACGAGGATGACCACAAGAGAGACTGTCTTCCCCCAGCAAGAACAGAAGTAATCGAGTTCAATATATTACCAAGTAACTAAGAAATGGTTAATTTGTTAAAGAACCCTCGTGACTAAATTTATTCACATATCCACAACAAGTTAGACTGACAGTTGAGCCTAGGAAATTTCCCCTGAATAATCAGACCGAATCATTTGGTCCTCATCTTTTATTTTTTTAAAATTCCCAATAATTAACCTATGTACTAATTAAGAAAATATTAGTTTATATTAAGAAAAGTCTCAAAGGTATGTTTGCTACGAACGACCCACTCCCGCTGGGCTTTGGGACTATTTAAGACTTGAACAAATCTGTCGGCCAGTAGAAAACCCCTGCCCAGCCATTTTGCTGAATTCCCTGAAGAAGATTTTATCATTGATTGTGCAGGAATGTATCAAGGACAGAGTGAACAATTTTGTATCACAGCGGATTTAGAAAAGGACGTTCAACCGTTGACGTTCTGTGGGATCACCGATGGTAAAAAATTATCAGAACAATTAATTTTACAGACAAATAATGGGAAAAATTTGAGAAAAAATGTGTGGAAACGATGTGTAATTACTTAAAAATCATACACATAACTGGATGCCGTAGAGCACCGTGATTCATGGTCAGGTAGAAAGGAAGGTTATTTGTAAATTTATCCTTAGATTCAATCAATCGTTAAAAAGTGGAGCGAAGTACTGAAGGCACTCTTTGGAGAATTAAAAAAAGGATTGATAATCTTTTGAGGGCAAAATTAAAGTCGATATTGCTGAATCTTCTAATTGGTTATCGCATGGAAATAACTCTCCCAGGACCGAAGGGGTTCTGTGTCTAATACAGGACCATAAGCATTGTGAGTCACTGTTACTCAGCCACAAAACAGTTGATTACTTAGCGACAAAGTGTGGTCGAAGTATGGGATTAAGAAATCCAGAAAGTTGAAAACTAATTATGTTCAGTCAGTGGCTGCGAATAACTCCGACATTAAATACGGATACGAAGAGGAGGAGAGTCTACAGAGAGCAGATGCATTAATTAGACATTAATAATTACTTGTTAAAAAAGTGAATTGTTAATTAGTCAAATTGCGTAATCACCTCCCTATATGTGCTCAATAGCTTTCATTAAGCTTTCAACAGTTCTTCTCCTGCCATGGCTCTAACAGTTTATAGTGCCTTGATCTTCAGCTACCAAAGAAGCATAGCACTATCCCTGACAATTCCCTAGGAGACTCCTCCTATGAGAGGCCGATGTTTCAATTGGTTTCAGGTAATCTTCTTAATAATGTTGGCTAAATTAGGCTGCCTTAAAAGGACTATAAATCACAGCCGTTTTAAACCTCTTCTAAGCCAGGGATAAAATTTGGGAACACACCTTGAAGTTCAAATATTTGTGTAGTCAAAATGCTGAATTGTAATTGAGTAATCAAGCATCAATTTGGAACTAAACCCTTTGAATGGTCATAGGTAATTTTTTAATTTTAGTGAATTTTACGTATTTTGTATTGAATAATTTTAAAACAATTTTATTGATAAAATTTAAATAAAATATTGTTAATATTTATTTTGTTTCATCATGACTTCGCTTCAGCAATTAAAGAATTATTCTGTGGTGGTGGCCGACACTGGGGATTTTAATTGTTTTGTCTATATCTAAAGACAATTTTAGCCATCGAAAAGTTCACTCCAAGGGATGCCACAACAAACCCTTCTTTAATCCTGCAGGCCGCCAAACTATACCCAGAATTGATAGACGAAGCAGTGAACTATGGACTCTGCAACTCACCGTTTTTCGAATACTGAACTAATATTAGCCTCCTCGAAGAACAAATTGAATATGCAGTGGATAGATTGGTCGTACTGTTTGGAACAAAAATCCTGAAAGTGATTCCGGGAGTCGTTTCAACGGAGATAGACGCCAGGCAATGCCTCATGTTCACCTTCCAGACTCTCATTCAATAAAACTGCCCAGGTTCAGAAGGCAATCCGTCTGATTCGACTCTACGAAGAACTGGGGGTTGGAAAGGACAGAATACTCATTAAAATTGCAGCTTCCTGGGAAGGAATAGAAGCCGCTAAGTGCATTTCTACCAATCGTTACTTTTCAGGATTCTGGAGACCGAACACAATATCCGCTGCAACCTGACGCTTATTTTTTCATTTTATCAGGTTTTTAAACTTTTCTATTTTTGTTAGGCCTTGGCGTGTGCCCAGGCGCAAGTGACTTTGATTTCTCCATTTGTTGGCCGTATTTATGACTGGTGGAAAAAGGAGACGGGAATTGAGTACGGTCCTGGAGATGATCCTGGTTGACTAATTTGGGGATGTGTTAATAGGTGTATTCTCTGTCACTCGAATTTACAATTATTTTAAAAAATATGGTTATAAAACGAGTATTATGGGCGCTTCGTTCAGAAATATTGGACAAATTAAGGCACTGGCTGGTTGTGACTTGCTCACCATTTCGTATATAAAAATCTTATTTCTTAGTCCAAACTTGCTTGGACAACTCGATTCCTCGAATGAGTCAGTTGAGGCAGTCTTGACTGTCGAAAATGGTGTGATTTTAGATTCTGATTATTAGCAATGGCTTCGGATGAGATACAAGTGTTTGTCGATGAGGCGGAATTTCGTTTCAGACTTAATGAAGACCAAATGGCAAATGAAAAGTTGTCGGAGGGCATCAGGAAGTTTGTTGCTGACTCTGAAAGTTTAAAGAAATTATTGAGAGAGAAAATAATCAGTCGTTAGTGAAAATAATTGTGAAACTAATCCATTGTTTGGTATTTAATCTTGATTTTTTGTTTATTATATTTACAAGTGATTTATTCCGTCATACGAATAGATCACAATTTTGAATAATTTAAAATACACTTTTTAATAATTTTGAGAATGATTTAAAACAAATCATTAATCTGGGTTGTAAATTATCAGAAAATAGCAGGATCTGGAAAACCTAGAATATTAAATAATAAAGATTTTAATAACAGTGTTTATTCTGTTTATCCTTCAAATCTTTTTAAAAGAAAAATCTTTCAATTAGTATACGTCAGCGGTTCTCAACCTTTTTTAGACTGGGGACCACTTTTGTACTATAAAATTTTGTGGGGACCACCTTAAATAAAATAAACATTTTTTGGTATTAGCGCACAATTTTTGGCCTCGTCAGGGCCAGGTTTAGACATTTTCGAATATTTATTATAAAAATAACATGAACATTATGAAAATAACAGAAAATTTAATAGTAATTTAGTGAGATTTCTGATCTTGTTTGCTCAGAATAATTTTACTTATATCAGGCTCTATGTTCGACAAAGCTACTCGCATATCATCTTGTACCCGTAGTCTATTTCTATATTTTGTTTTTAGAAAAGTCAGACACGACATCGCCATTTCACAGTGATAAGTAGTGGGGAATGCAAGTATTGATTCCAATGCAGTTTTACTCAAAATGGGGAATTCTTTCGCCATCTGACACATAACAATAAAAAGTAATTATTGTCGTAAGTTATAATGTCTAGGCCCGTTCTAAGTGTCCGGAGTGATAAATCGGATTTATCACTCCAAATCATCTAAATTCTTTGTTTAAGATCTGAAATTCTTAATGATTACTTTTGTTAATTCAATAATTTTTTAAATTATTAAAATTTGAAAAAAGTAACTCAGTTAACAAGAACGCGGAAATTAAATAAAGAAATTTTCATCAACCAGGTGATTGAGCGTCATAGTAACGAACATCAACTTCAGCTTGCTTTAGGTGATCTTATCTAGAAATTCTAAATGTAAGAAAAAGGTGGATGTCAATTTTAAAAGTTTAATAGAATTTCTCATTGATATTCAGGAAATAAATCTGATTTGAAAACCATGTTGGTTCTGTAAAAAAGTATTGTCAAGTATTCAATCAATTCTAATTATTCTTCAAGTATTATTTCAAGTGAACCTCAATTATTCTTTAAGAAATTAGTCTGGGCATGTTTTAGATGTGTAAAAAGCTTATTCGATAGTTACGTATTTAAGAATCTTATCACATCCCGTTGTGAAAACTTTCTGTCATTGATCTTGATCATTCATTCTTTATCCTCTATAACTATCCTTTGATGCAAAAAATCATTTATATTTTCCCGCCTTTCTTTCTTCGGCATTGGAAAACTACTGAATCATCTGACGGTATTGGATTCCATGTTGGGAAGCAAACATATTCCCGATTTGTAAAATTTTTCACGTTTGCACGCGAACTTTACATAATTTGTACTCTTCCTGACTCATTGTCATCATCACTTGGTCGACTATCTCGATTTCCGTTTTTCATAAGAACGTAGAGATATCCCTTTTAGAAAAACGCTTGACATCACCTTCCAACTAAAAATTACTTTCAAACATAGCCAACTTCATCATCACTGTTATTTTATAGCCGCCATCTTTCTAATTATTACATCATCTCCCAAAAAACGTGTCCCCGGAGCAATCACCCCGTCTTCGTCCAACTTTTCATAAACGGCGTGTCTCATTCCGATTACTTCATTTCTATTTGGTCTTTTGAAACACCCTTCCCCATATGGAGGACGTCGTGTTTCCTGGTCACGATAACAACGATAAAATACTGCTCTGAGTCATTTACAAGACCAATAACCTAAATAGCCCCTGACCAATCTCGACTGATCCATTATTATGGAATCTTCTGATTGTAGCCTGTGTAGACATCTATAGTCACGATTGTGTTAATTCCTGTAATTCACCAAAATTGACTAACCAGTCAGAAGTTCTCTAAACTTTAGAAACTCGGTGGCTCTAATCGTTGTGAGTAATTTTTGTGGATAATAAAGATAGAATGCTAACGAATCCATCCTGACGTGAAAGTTGGTGACGTACACTCCCATAGTCTGCTTCCCCATGGCAGCCTGGTTAGTGTTTCTAGAAGGCTAAAAGGGTAATGGAAAATGTAAAACACCTGGTTATGATCGGGAAAGGAAATGAGGAAGGCACACACTCCCAATGTCATGGACAGGTTTATTTCGCAATGAGTGTAAGACGAACAGTGAAGAGGATACTTCGGATAAATCGTCAGGATGCATTGCAATCGTTGTCATCTGTTTTTCAATCGAGTCAATGTAGTCCAAAACTCCACCAGATACTAAATCCTTCTATCTGATGCTAGAAACAAAACAATCAACCCAAGTGAGTCGTATTGGCGCTTGAATCCCTCGAAATAGCGATTTTTTAGTAATAATTAATAGTTCTCCACAATAAGAAGCGGACGAAATGCACGACCGGCGTCACACGATATTTTGATCTCCCTGTCTTCAATGCCCTGTAATGTGGAAACCTACAATTCAACATGACTCCATACCTCCGAGACCACCACGTCTCCAGTCTGACGTCTCAATTTTTCGAGAATCACCATTAGTCGTTCAGGATCACGGTGAATACCCACCAAACACCTATTTACAAACACCTTTGTAGTGCTGAGGCTCAGTCAGAATTAACAGATCTTCCAACTATCGTCGGTGATAATATCTCCTCTAAATTCTCCATCCGCCATTCTTTCAAAAACTCCAAGATTGGATAAGGCTGAGACCCCATTAAGATATAAGCCATGAGAGCCAAGTTCTTGATCAACTGCGGTTTCCTCGGGTGTCTTTGCCGGACACAGGTACTCCCATTGTCTGTTGTGGCGTTGACGAGGACGGGCCAGTTTTCAACCACGGCCGATAGGGGAATTGAGACGTCGCAAATGTGAGAGAGTCGACATATATGTTAGTCTATTCAATACCTAAAAAAACTCAAAATATCCATTAAAACTGAGAAACACCAGCACGGGCCATGTGGGCTTTTTTGATCACCCCATTTACCAGTCGCAAATGAATAACGGAGTCCGTCGGTGATTATTCTCGTTTTATGGGAGTTTGCCAGTGATTAACTCGTAAAGGACTATTCCATATGCATACATGTCAGAAGAAAAAACGGTCCACTTTTTTCTCGCAAACGGATGATTTCCGGAGCCTAAACATGTCTCATAAAACATGCCATCCAAAAAACTAATCCAAAAAGTTTTGGTTTTTTGAAGAACTTGTATCAACAATTGTCTGAACACGTCTGCATAATCATTTTCAACAAAACTGTTAGATTTAAGATCACAATGAATGATTTGTTTAGAATGCAGATAAGCCATTCGTGGCGTTATGGGGTCCACCATGTCAGTTGGAAAATTCCAATCGGATATGGCAACGCTCAGGAGGCACTTAATGCCTACCGAAAAAGGACTTCTAGCTCTCAGACCCTGGGACATCGTCGTTTTAGGCCGATCATGCGGGCAGGATTGAACCTTTCAGAAGGATCTCCCTCGTTTGGATCGGCGATCACGGGAATAACTATAATTAACTGGCTTTGCCCGTGTTTGGTCTTTAATAAATAAATAAATAATAAATAATGCAGATAAGCCATTCCTTCTGCGAGTTGACGAGCAATGTAAAGAATAGTAAACGGTTCGAAAATAAGTTCTTCAACGTGAAGACTTTTATAAAGAGAAGACCTTTCACACCACTCAGTCACAATCGCCATGTACGGGTCTGTAATACATCTCATGAAGAGCAGACTATGCTCATGCCCCAATCTTCTAAAAAACGTCTTGTACTGCAAAACAGCGATCTCGTTTCGAAAAGAAGCCAAATGCTCGTTTGAAGGATTAGTTGCGTGGATTATCTTTACCGCTGCCTTTCCAAATAATCACATTTGTAGACAGTCCAAAACGACCCCTTCCCCACACACTCCCCGAACTGTAGACTTTTTGAATCAATCTCCCAATCAATCACTTTGATGTCAGACTAGGAGATACAGGCATGAACACATGGGAAATTTTTTAATTCGATAATTGCGGCGATTTCTCACTGGGAACTAGACAAGTAGTCCTACAGCTACCTTTTCTTAAAAAGATGATTCTTTATGATACAGGAGAATTACTTTTTCCAGATCATTGTGACAAATCCGGTAGTTATTATGTCTTTGAAAAAAGAAAGCAAAACTATCCAATCTTTTTTTGAACATTTTCAAAAAAAGTTTTTCATAGCACCAGCATCGTTTATTAAACATCCGATATTAGTTGGTTGATCGAGGGACCTGCTAAAGAGGGATTCTAAATAATTTTTTAAAAAAGTTAAACTAATCAGAGGCCATCAAATCGTCAGGTTTTGTTTTTCAGAAAACAATTTAAAACTTCGTCTTCAGCAGCGAGAAAATCATGAATTTTTATCATCGATACAAACTTATGATGTACTTTGTCTTTTGGAAGCTTATTGTAGACAGTTAATAACCGGGTTCTTAACTTTTACAGTAATTATCCCAAGGAAATGTTTTTCAAAATCTAATTCAGACCAAACTGTTTGTTTTTGGAAAAAAACTGGGGGGAATTGTAATATAATCGATTGATAATCAATATGTTGTACCGAGCGAGGGATGACACGAATTTTTTAGAAAAGCATGTAAAAACCTGCTTCCGCTCAAATTTGTTCCCAAGGTCTTACCAATACAATTCTAATAAATTCGCTTGATACATTGAAAATATTGTAATCCATTAACGATTTTTTAATTAATTTGAAGAGATTTATTAAACAAAACAGTCAAAAACAGAATCTGAAATACATGGACTACCATTTTGTCCAAAAAGGAATAGTTTTGTGTTTGAGAAGTGTTATATTTTACAAAGAATCTTGCATTATCCGTTTGGAAACATGTATCACTATTCAGACAGTCTGATGGAAGTAAAATTAAAGAGTTTTGTCAATTTAAAAAAGAATAGAAACTGAATTCGGATGGTCACTGAAAAACTGTGAGAAAGCCGGGGTCTCATTAAGAAACTCTTGATCGATAAGAACTATCGATATACGTATTAACCGCTTTTTGACTGGACCCAAATATACTTATTAAGAGTCTCATTAAGAGCCATAAATAAATTTCACGATTTGAAAATAATTAATTTAGTTGTAAAATAAATTAAATTTATTTATTTGTAATTTAAAATACATTTTGTATCTTTAGTTGAACCACTAAATTTGCAGTAGAAATGGTTCACCACAAATTTAAACGTATTTACCGCTTTTTGACTGGACCCAAACTGATTCACGTGTACAAAAAACCCGACTCGGTAATGAAATTCCTGATCTATTCCACAGGAAGATTACCACATGAATAAATTAGAACACATTTCGTCAGTATACACGAATATTGTTTGTTTTATATATAACCATGGCAGATCTCATTTGTTAATAAAATAGTATTATACTCTGCAGTCCCACTTGTCCTCCTTGGTTCTGATAAGCTAATGATACTTTATGTATACATAACTTTATTCCTGATCAAAAGAGTCCTCAGTTTGACAAATTGTTAATAAATTGTTGTGCCGATTTTTTAGTGCTGGGTCGATTCTACAATCCTGTGTATATGGCATTCTTTGACAAATATTGCCAAGTACTCGACCAAAAGTGCTCAAAAGTAAAATCCAATTTTAATGAAAAGAACGTTTTGAAAGCATTTGACTACGATTTCCGATTCTGGCCTGTGGATTATGCTGCCCAATGTTCTGATTCTGCCATACTCAAACAGCTGCAGTCGGATTCTCTGGTCGATCATATTTTCGATCTTAAATATATCCTTACGTGGTTATTAATGCTCTTTGTGGGACGTCCTTTGGTCTATCCGGGGTCCACACATTTCACTAAGGACTATTTCGAGCCCATGTTGAACGACGGACGGTCATCGCTTGTAGAACTTGTACATTTTGACTTGATTACCAAAGTATGGGGGACGAAGAGCCAAAGTCAAGACCCTCACAGGCGCAGAAATCGACACAATGTTCTTGGACCGTCGGGACTGCCACGCTGGGCAGTTTCTTGTCATTTGCAGTGAGGGAAACTGCTCGTTTTACGAGTGTGGGTCAAATCAGAGCATAATATCACTGGGACATTCAGTCCTGGCCTGGAACCATCCGGGATTTGGGGCAAGTTCGGTATTTGGTTCAACTAGACGTACTTTAAGAGTCTTCCGTATGTCTATGAGGAGAATAACGCCGTTTATGCTGTCATTCTGTACGCCATTGAGGAATTGGGATTCAATACAAACAAGATCATTTTGTATGGGTGGTCTATTGGGGGTTATTCGGCCGCATTTGGAGCTGCCCTCTTCCCCTCAGTGGATTCAGTGGTTGATTTTGTTCGACTTTAATCAGATTGTCGATGGGACTTTCCATTCCATTATTCCCGTTGCTAAAAATTCGATGGCAGATTTTTTCCGTAATGAGTACTCTCAGAATTTAGATTTTATGGTTGAGGCTGTCATGAAAGCTCATTTTGACCTGGACGTTGCTAAGCTTCTCAAAAGGTCGTGTGGTTTTGATCATTTCATGCAGATATAGTGGCCCTCTTCTTATCCTCAGACGAACTAACGACGAAATAGTCTCCCTTGTGTATAATAAGATTATTAAGTTTATAGCACAAATGATGTATCTACTAATTGTGGAAATTGCCTTGCTATGTCTGTTCTACAACACAGGTTTTGGAACTATATTTAGATTTGTAAGATTTCCAGCTCTTTTTACTGAGGAAGTGATGGAGGAATGCAAAATTTGCATCGCTGTTCCAGCCGAGGCTAGAGGTTAGTTTTTAATTAATATTCTGTATAGTTAAGCGCTACTCAGGTCACAAAATAAATGAACTGGAATCCCAAAATGTGTTGAATAAATATTTGGGGGAGACTGCGTGCTGTGAATCTGCCTTGTTTGGTCGGCTGTGTTATTCATATTGTAGGAACTGATTTAAATGACGGCGAGAGATTGAAATTTGCTTTATTTTTGGTCGATAAAACGCTATGCGATGTTGTGGAAAGACACTCAGTGCCTCTTCCGTTAGAGTTCTTTGAAAGGCCGTGGAGACCTTATGGCTCGGAGTGCTTTGCTGGTTGTCACTACCATTATGTCGGATAATTCTGGTTTCAAGGAATTTCGTTTTATTATTCCATATTTGATATCGGGGTTGGATGGATTAGTTGCGTTTTATACTCTGCTCGTTCGTGACTTTATTTGTGGAGATCCATGTCGCCATCTTCAAAAGAAGCGCTTGTCGACGAAATCACTGATCTAACAGGCAATAGAAACGAGTGATTCAGGAAACAAGCATATTTTTTGATCTTCGTATCTTTGCCCTGTAGGAGACGTGTTCAGAAATCACTACTGGAAATTGTAGGAAAGTAAGCGCGTAGGTGTTTACGTATGTGGCGCCTATTCAACCGATTGTCGGTCATCCCGGCATGGTCAATAATCAAATTGTTCTGTTAGTTGTTTTAAATTTTTAATTATTTGACTGATAAAGACAAAATTATATTAATTTTAGTTTTATTTATCAGGTGAGATGAATTTTAAAAGAAGATATTAAAAACCTTCGAAAACTAATTTTATTTCAATTTGCAGAATATTAAAAAACTTTGAAAACTAAAATCTTTATAAATATTATTTTTATTTATTTTTATTTCAAATTTGGAAATGTATTAAAAAATTAACTATAACACCTTATACTATTTTCTAACAGGTTCAATGTTCATTGTGATTAACCCAAATTCTGGTAATAAAAAATCTTTAAAACGGTTTGAAAAAGTGATAGCTCCAATTTTAAAGAATAAAAACATCCCATACAATACATTTATTACAGGTATACCTTAATGCATCAATATTATAGAATCAAGTCATCAAATAAAAAAATATTTTGAAAAAGAATTCGATTTTTCTTTATTAAACGTGATTGTCTTTGTCTCTGGGGATGGAACTATGTTCCAGGTAAATAAAAAGTGCTTATTTATTTGGTAATTCATTCATTATTGGGTCGGGAGGACTTTAACTTATCAAAAAGCATTCGTTTCATCATTTTTCCTGGAGGAACCAACAACGGGTTGTATAAGAGCTTCTCAGTTCAAAAAAAGTGAACAAAGTTGTATTTAATTTAAGTTGTTCTCGAATGACTGAATATATACATAGCTCTATATCTTCATACAAGTCGAATATACCCCAGGATGTAAATGCAGTGTTTGTTAAGCTGACTCGATGTGAGAAAACCGTCCGATCTCATATAATAATCTCATTCGGAATACTCCCAGACATTGATTTTAAATCTGGAAATCCGCGAGCACTGACAACACGTTTGATGGCGACAAAACTAATCATATCCAGTAATACTCCATAAATCATACAGATCCTTACAATAATGACAAATATACAATTTTTTACAAACCAAAGTATTCAAAAAAGCCCCTCAAACCATTTTTTCAAAAATTGATTGTTACCGAACATTACACACTATATCCAGAGATTTCAGAACCGTTAACTGGTGAACGATATAAAACATTTTAGAAGCAAGAGAGAAGTTTGGTGGGGATATTCCAAATGAATGGGAAGTCATCGAAGGAAAATTTGCTTCAGTTACTGTTTCTGCACATCCATTTGTCGGGGAAACTTTGTGTCTATTTCCTGGGTTCAGTTCTTTCTCTGGAAATCCTTATTTAGTTTATTACTACTTTTTATTTAATTTAGTTTTTGTTAAAGCCTGGTTCATTCCGGAATAAATTCAAGTTCATGATGCATGCCCTAAATCCCGATATTGAATCTTTAAATGACATTCAGGTTATAGAAATCGAATCTTTTGGAATTTTCCCTCCAGAAAGGCTAAAATCTATGTCAGTTGATGGCGAACCTTTTGATTCTCAGCCTATTTGGGGTGATTCGTGCTCTATCAAAATGTACGTATAAGCGTATTTATTCCTTTCTTTTTCATAAAAACATTTAACTTTTATTCATTAATACTAAATTGTAAAATTCCAGACAACACATTAACATTGCATTTCAAGTTAAGTCTGACAATAGCCCAATTAAACATAGATCAGTAAAGTTCAATATAAGCATTATAATTATCGATGAATTAAATTTATACTTTAAAGCGAACTGTAAAAAATCATTACTTTTATAAAAAAGGATTCCCCAAACAATTTAAGGCGGACGGACTCCGAATGGGATGTCACAGGCTTCCTAGTCTTCTTCAGCCGCACGCCAATAAAAAGAATTTGAAAAGAAGAGATGCAACTCATTTCGGATTAATTAGAATAAATAGTTATTTGTTCTCTTTCTTTTGTTACAAATAAATGTGTGGCTGGCACAAACGGGACCTTAGTCAACATAACGTTCTTTAGTATATATCGATCTTTTAAAAGTGCTGTAAATAATCAAGAATTGAAATTTAAATAAAGACGGCACTGTTTGCCTTTCACGAAGAAAATTGTGGTCAGAGAGCTTTTTTTTAATGTTCCGGTATTCCTCACCCGAAAGAGCATTAATAAATTTCAAAGCTGAAAAAATCCTAAAAATATGCTTTGATGACGTGGACTTGTTGCAAATTACCTTTAAGGCTTGGTGGAATTAGACTAGGTTTGCCACTTAAATAGGTCTTTCTGCTTTTCTCTCCCCACGTGCATGCTCTCAGACATTCTGCTATTAACGAGACTATTTCGGCTGCGTTATAAGCTGCTGGATTCCCGATAGGACTGGAACCTGTTTGGCTTGACCTTGGAGACGGTCAACGCCCAGATGAAGTCACTGTTTTTCCGTTGAGTAATGCGAAATTTTTTGTGTAATAGGTCCATCGACACCTTTTTGAAGACGAATATAGTTGCCTTTGTAATCAGTCCAGGTTCAGCCGCTAAGAACGCCAAAAAATATAAAAATCTCAAAATATTCCGATCTGTCGGACAACATCATCTTTTCTCCAATTTCCGTAGAAACTTCCGGACCAATGAATAATAAACCGTTTGAACTCGTTGGAAAGATTGGGAAACTGATCCCAAAAAGACGAAGAGAGCCTCTAGAGAATAAATGTTTGTTTCGAAAAATCTACATAGCGATTCTGATAGCAACATTTTCTCTATCGTTAATTTAAAGTAATTTTGAAAAAAGAAATAGTTGATGGGCAATTATCTAAAGATCGTTAATTTAAAATGGTGACAAATTATATTTCATTTCTGTTAATTAAATATTAGTTCTCTTCTAAATTGATCTAATATTTGTTTTATTATTTTATAAAAGTAATAGGTAAAATTTAATTTGATCATTTTACTCCTCATTAATTCTAGTATAAAATGTATAATAGTTTCCGTATTTTATGGTTAATATTCTGATTATTCGAAATTAAGATGAAGAGGTCCAGCGAAATTGAAATTAAAAAAACTGAATCAACGTTTGACGAAATTTCTTTATATTCGCAAAGCAAATTCGACGATAGCTCAACTGATTCAACACCTGATACAATAAAAATGAATAGAAGAAAGACAGAATTTAATTTAAATTATGTAAGGTCTACTGACGAGGAATCGGACTTAGTGAACGAATACAAAAAAGAATTGATTCTCATGATGCCGTACGTTGAATCAATTTGTATTATTTATATATTTACATGAAAGCAAAAAGAGCCAAGGAAATAGACTTGTAGACATTTCTTATAAAAAGTCAACAAAATGTGACAATAAAATTCTTGAACTATCTTTAAATTCTACTGAAGAAAGGATTGCCTGTATACTTGAGGTATTTATAAAATGTATTATGTTAGAATTCAATCTGCATTACACATGATTTGAACACGTTCAGTTGTAGACAGAACAGAATAGAACTAAACAATCCTAATTGTTGTTCTATTGGACCATCTGGAAAAAATATACTTATTTCGTTGATAATTTTTATAATTTTTTAAGAGGGTTTGATTCAATCTGTAAAATTTGGACTCATGATATTGAAAATTTCAAAGATGTCAGGTGCTCTTCGAGAAGACTAACAAAAAGCCGTTTTTTTTATTCCAGCAATCTGGTCAAATTTAATGTTTGATTTAGTATAACAGATTCTTTCTGGAGATTTTGAAGGAAATTGTGCTGTGACAGACATAGAAAATGAAGTAACTTTGGCCAGCTACTCAGGCCATATTGGTCGAGTAAATTTTCTTGAACTTACATCTAATTCAGGATCCACTTTTTTATCAGCTGTTAGCGTTGCTTTAATTACTAATAGGACAAAACTGATACACTCTTATGCGATATTAGAGGTAAAGAAATTGTTAGAACATTTCCTAACATTGAAAATATAACAAATCTGGCTTGGTGTCCAAATGAAGGCTACTTTTTGATGTGCTCATTAGACGGATCGGTAAATATTTTACTGAAAAATTTATTTTTAGAGTCGACTTATTGATATACGTTCATTGTGTATAATTGTTCTTTTTAAATGTAAATCGGTAATTAGCAGAGTCTGTTCGGCCTGTTTTTCATTTAGTGGTTCAAAAATATTGTTATTAATTGGTAGGAGCGTTTCTCATTTCTGGACATTTGGATGGATCGATTAATATTTGGGATGTTTTAACTGGAAATCGCATATCGTGGATATTAGGGCATTCAGATGCTGTAACGGGAATTAAATATTTAGAAAATGGATCTTCCATTTGCTCTGGAGGATTTGATGGCATGATAAAAGTATTATAAATAGTCTCTTTTTTCTAGATCTGGAAGTAATAGTGTCAATTCATTTACACTATATTTTAAATGTTCTTGTTACAATTTAATTTTTTAAATAGTAATTATTAATCCGTTTTCAAGTGATTTAACTATCGTTTGTAAATAAAGACAAATTTAACAGCCTTTAAATTCCGAGCCTCAAAAAATGGCATGTAGCTAACCTACCATTAACGTTATAAAATATGTCAAATTAAAAAAATGATAGGTGTTTTTTGACTTATTTGCCTCACTTGGGACGCAACCTGCTGCGACACCTTTTCTGCTTCTCACTTAACT
The DNA here is from genome assembly GCF_006345805.1 of Octopus sinensis. Lineage (NCBI taxonomy): Eukaryota > Metazoa > Mollusca > Cephalopoda > Octopoda > Octopodidae > Octopus > Octopus sinensis. The sequence goes on from NW_021836289.1 coordinate 189,048, forward strand.
TCGTGTGCCCTGGAGGCCAAATCTGCAGCTAAGAAGGCTGAAGATTTAAAGCTTTTAAAATATTCTGCCCTCTCGGAGAAGTTTTCCGTGGTGCCGATCGCGGCGGAGACGTCGGGTGCTCTCGGTCCAAAAACTGAAAAGTTCCTTCGCAAGCTCGGAGCCAAAATCTCAATGCGCACCCATGATCCTCGGGAGGCGAACTGGCTAATGCAACGGCTCTCGATTGCCATTATCCGGGGAAACAGTTTGGCAATCCGCCAGGCTACATATCCACCATAAACATAATTCTATCTTTTCACTCGAATATATATTCCACATTTTGCCTCACTGTATTTATTGCAATGCCAATATCTGCTAAGTAATATATGTAATATTTAAATTTTTCACTGGATGCGCTCAAAAAATAGTACATTTATCATTTCATGAATTATCTACATTCTTTTTACCCGACAAGAAATTAAAATCAATTAAATGCACTGGCCGAGGATCGAAAGATTCTCAAGTACGGCCACCTCTCGAATTGCTTTGGAGTCTTCGGGGATCTTCGGCCCCAGGACGCTCCGCTTTTTCGCTCCCTCGGTTGACGGATATCAAGAGTAATTCCAGTTTGACAAACTATTTTACCTGCAGCCGGTATGTTCCTAGACAACGAATCAGTCCGCATTGGAATTTGTTTACAGCTTTGCATGGAGATTTGCCAGCCGCACCATTGTAGATGTGGAAAATTCATCGACAGGAGTGGTTTATACCCTCTCTCTTGTCGTCTCAGTGCCGGGAAGATTTTCAGGCACGCCTCCTTAAATGATGTTGTGAAGCACGCGCTTAACGCCGCTGGATTCTCCTCAATATTAGAACCGGTTGGACTGGACCGTGGGGACAGAAAACTCCCGTTCAGGGAGGGAATGGCACTCGTGAGAAATGTTATCTGCGTAGACTCATTTTCCTCATTATCGCTGGTTGACTCCGCTTCTCGTCCTGGATCTGCATCTGCCCTTGTCGAATCTATGAAAACTGCAAAATATGGCTCGTTGACCGATATCTGCTGCTTCATTCCTCTGGCTTTGAGACGAGTGGGATAATTGGACCCAAAGCGCTCAAACTCCTCTCAGAGATTGGTTTAATCATCTCGAGGAGGAGTCACGACAGTCGTGAAACGAGCTGGCTTTTTCAGCGAATATCGTTCCCGATATTACGTGGAAATTGCCTGTCCATCCGCTCGGAGTTAACTTCTCTTTTTTGTACCTGCATCAAGAAATCTAAAACTGAGATCGTTCCAGAGATAGAAATAAATGATCAATAAACAATTTTCGACCCTTTCAGATAGAAGGATGTAGTCGTTTTCCTTTGCATATTTTACAAAATAGTACACTTAACAGATGACGTCACAAAAATTAGAAAGTTAACTGATAAAAAATAACATGTCAAGAATGCAACAAGGCCGAGAATAGAACCATGACCGCTGTAATCAATTTTAATCATTGTCTAAAAATGGAATAATCAATTATTTCAGAGAAAACATTAACTAATTAGTGTCAATCATCTTTTTAAGGCGTTTTAAAGTGCCTTTTCTTTACTATTGTTTTACTATCTTTAACATTGACAAAATTTTTAGACAATTTTGTTACAATAGTGGCTGTATCTCCGTAAGAATGATCAAACGTTAAACTTTTCATTAGGTAAATCAGCAACAATATGGCTTGAACCGTCATGCTGTTTCAATGGCGCATCAAACGTAATAACTTGCACTCATTTACGACTTGACGACTGATGTTTCGCTTGATTACGAAAAATCTCCTTCTGCAAAGTGCATCCAGAATATTATGCGCACAATTTGTTTCGTGGATTTCTTGAGCAATAATTTTCATTTCTTCTGTGCTTGTTAAAGCAAGATGTGAAGTTGATAAGTATTTTTTAGATATAACTTTCTGTCAATAAGATAGAAATTTACAGCTTTCTTTTTAGTCGGAACTTTCGGAATATCAACGTCTGGCCTTCAATGATGGATTTCAGTCTGGTATGGGCCATTAGGCTAACGTAATTATTTTCACTGGAATTATTATTTTATGACGACTTATGACGGCTGTCAGTGTTATGAAACCTGTAATAGTTTCACCCTCGACTCGGTTTCGCTCTCGTTTTCGATCTCGACTCGCGACATAATATGACAATAAATAATAGAAATTGAAAAAACTATTTTTTTTACATTTCCGAGGAAAATATCACAAGGTGAGACACCTTTGTTAATGTACTATTATAATTTATGGCTAAATAAATTTTCTTTATAAAAGAGACTAAAACCGAATAATAATTCTGAAAAGAAGATTTCATAGGTATCATTCTGGTTTTTGAGATAAACAAAAATTACACACATTTCAATACAATTCGATAATAATTTTTGACGTTGCTGGTTTTTATTTTTACAATTTAAAATTTGTTTGATATTATTAAAATATTTTTTGTATTTTTAACAAAAAATTTGCTCAAATTACCAGTTATCAAATAAAACAACATTCCAAGAACGCACAATGATTAATCATTTAGGTTAGTACATTAATTTTTTATTTTTAGTCTTTATTCTCTTTTTTGGAACAAAAGTTTAATCTATTAATAAATTGTTTATAGCAAATTCTACAAAATAATTCAGAACAAATAAAAACCGCACTACATCCTAATTTGTGGACTGTTAAAAATTCCAAAAATTATATTTGCATGCTTCTCGAAGCTGAAATTAAAGTCGACTCACAAAATGTACATATTTTCAACATTTTGTACAGGAGATCGCTATATTCCGTAAAAATGAAACATCAACAGCAGGAAGTATCTGCAACCAATTGGACAATGAGCAAATTCTGAATCTCAACTCTTTGAGTGGAAAAAACTTAACTTTTTTTGCTCATTTGCTTCCTGGGAACATATACGAAGTTCAGAAAATTAGATTTTGCAATCAAAGTTTGATTTTTAGTTAATTTTGCATAGAAAATTGTGACGAGAACGGTAATATAACATTGTTTAAAACGGAAAAAAAAATTATTACGCGTGTAAATCTCTGAAGTTGGTAAATATATCGTCGGCTGTGCATGTTGAAATAAAAAATTTAAAAATTGAGTTTTTTCACAATGATAAGTCTGAACATTTTAGCATAATTGGTTCTTTATTTCGATATGATAATTTTTTATTAGGAAATCATTGTGATTCAGATTTAAGAAAGAATACTAGGATTCCAATTATTTTGGGATCTATAATAATTGTTATGCTGACGGTCGCATTTGTGACTTTTCTGTTGATAAGAAGAAAACAGAGTTCTACTTATAACTTGTTTTAACTTTCTATATCAATTTTATTCTTATCGCTGTGGTTTTGCAATATCAATTTTTTTATTTTCGTTGATTTTTAAGAAATATCAGCCACAACAATTAGGATTGTTTAGTTCTATTCTGTTCTGTCTACAACTGAATATTTATTATTATTTTTTAGAAAAGAAACTTCATATGAGAATTATTTTCTAAATCTTTATAGTTCTTTAGGTAACCAAGCCAGTCTCCTTTTGACAATGGCTGACAGGCAATTGCGAAGTTGTAGTCATATCTATTTTCTGATAAATATCTTTTTATTTTTTTGCCCAGTTCGAAGGTCATTTCCATTTGTTCCAATAAGAAACAACCATGCTCTCAAGAATTTTCTTTATGATTGTATGTATGCATATGTTTTCTCATTGAAAAGACAGTTAAAAAAAGAGAAAGATTGTTTAAGACTACGCAGTTTAGGACGTCCTCCTAACCTCCCTCCCGTTCTTATTGATGGTTAGCAATTATGCATATTGTAGATATTTTGAAATATTAATCCAAGAAATATTAATACACTGCACGAGAAAGATTTTTAAAACTTTTAAACTTTTTTTAACAATTTGTAAGCTTTAGGAAACTTTTTTAGTTCAATAGTTTCCGGAAAAATTCAGTGAGATGTCAATAATTAATAAATTTTGAAAGGAGAAATTTAGATATGATGTTTTTGGTTTCATTTTGTAAAATAATAAATGGGTTTGGTAGCTATTAGTCGATAGGGTAATGAAATAATTAGTGATAATCACTCACTCTTTTTAGCTTAAAAATTTTAAAATTGCAGATGAATAAATAATTTGGAAAGTAGATTGCAAGAATTAAATTTTTCTAGCTTCATTATAACATTCGAGAAATAACTAGGTTTATTGAACTCATATACTCTAGAAGGGATTGGATGCAGTAAAATCTTTTCATTAAAAGTTTTCATCAAAATATATTATTTTTTATCTTTTTATAGTATTTTTATTTGCACTAGAACCCAAATTAATGATAGAACCAAAACTAAAGCAAATAATCCAGATGATTTAATAATTGAAAGGAAACTATACTTAAAATAAGGATAATGAAATCAATAGAGATTATATTTGAACATTGATTTTGTGAATAAGTATTAATAATGTGATCTTAATGAATTAGTAAAGTTAAAGTCGAAACAGAAAGTTTTTATAAACATTCATTATCGTTACTGTATACATGGCTAAAAAAATGAAAAATAATTCTGATAATAAAAAAACCACTTCAATGGATAATTATAAGTAAATACTTATGTATTTTTAGTGGCAATCCTCTTTATGAAATATTCCGAATATACGGGTATTATACGGACCTTACAAATCTGCACAGACCTTCTAGTGAAGATTCGTCGGACGTTGAAGATGTATAAGTATTCCCGATATATTATCGGAATAAATAACATTGTTAAAAAATTGAATTAAATTTAAATTCATAACAAGGTTTAAAATGATAAAAACAAAAAAAGCCAATTCACTACATTAAAAATTATCTGGCATATCTAAAAATTAAGGAAAAAGAACAATGAAGGAAACTTGTTTATAAGAAAACCAAAAAAAGAAATAAACGCCGAGAAATGCTTCCATGACTGTGACACCAAAGAAAAGTATTTTTACAATATAAAATCTATTTTGATTATCTTACTGACTAAATGTCAAATCAACAACAATTAAACGCAAAATGAGAAATTAAGTAATTCATTGATCCTGGTCTCCGGAAATTCTTCTCCTTTTGAGAAAACTGTCTACCAACGCACTATCACTTTTGTTCCCAGAATCGTTCATAATTTGCCCATTTGTTTTATTCGGAAAGTCTTCGCAAAATTGATTTGTCATTTCAACCAACTGGCTGGTTACCGTAATGAATTCTTCTTGTGGCGTATGAATGCCATGTCTATGTTTCACTACCATGCTTTCCAGTGTCGTCATCACAAGTGCCTGAATTTATGTCCTGCAAACGTGCAAATAAATGCATCTCACAACTTCGTTGTGCATTTTTACATAGTCACTGTTTAGCATTCTGTTGCACCGGGTAGCCATGTGGTCCACTGTCTACTCAGCTTTTTTGCAATAATCGCACAGCGCATCACGCGTAGAAAAGAACAAATTTCTATCTTGCAAAAAGCAACACAAGGCTTCACTTCTTGGTGTATTGTTCCCTTTGTTCAACCACAGACATTTTAATGTCAACATTAGAATCCTCTTCACATCTGAACAAGACAAAATGAAATAATTTGCTTTTAATTTTGTCGATAAATATTGCTGATGAACATCCCTCAGGGAGTTGCTAGTGATAGATAGATTATCAGTCATTCTAAATTTAGAGTCAAAAAAAACCCAAATTCTTGTTGTTACGTGCATGTTTGTTTTTACTGGGTTTAATGAAACATTTCCAATGGACCTATCTACGAAAGATAATGAAAGAGAAACCAATAATAACGTAGATCGTGTGGTCCGTGGGCAGCTTGGAACGCAAGAATCTGATATTCCCCCTCAAATTTGGTGTCGCAACCGGATTGTCCTGCTAATCTGTTAACTCTACGGGCTATCATCGATCAAGTAACGCAGGTGAACATGATTAAATGGGCGAATGAAGTGGTCAACGTTTCTCGAGCAAGATTCAAAAGAATACCACGTGGTGGATGGCCTATGATTACTCAGGCTTTTAACGAAAAGTTCCTCACGTCCAAATCTGTGGCGAATGTGAAGAGTCTGGCTAAGATGACGGGAACAAAGTCTAACTCTCCAATGGATCAAGAAAAGAATCACAAGACTGAAATCTCTAATTTTAGAGATTGCTCAATTGAATTTTCTTCCCAAATAGAGCAAGTAAAATCTATCTCTCGAAAAAAACGAAAGCCGACCAAAAAAGTCCCATATCAACTACTTAAAAAAGAAATATTGTCTGGAATAAATGCAGTGATTAATGAATATATAAAGACCAACCCTCCTGTCAATTTGAATGATATCACCGATATCGTTTATGCTGCACAGCTGACATACCAAGCTCTCACAAAATACTCTCCTAAGAATAACAACTAGAAAGGAATTATGGAAGCAAAACTAATTAAACTTAAAGAACAATACGAACAGACTAATACACTTATTGATCAAAAAGGAAGCTTGAAGTTTGATAATGCAACGAGGGATACGCTGAGTGAATATGGATATCGAAAGGCAAAGAAAGGAGAACTTGGAAGAATTTCTGCTTGCATTGGAGACGAAATAAAGATTGTTGAGAAGAAACTTCGACTCCATGATGCAAGAAAAGAATTTCGGAAACAGAATTGGTTCTTTGAACTGAATTGGCGTTGTTTCTATCGCAGTTTAAATGATGAAAGAAAGAGTGCAGAGTTTATGTTTAATAACAGTGAATGTCTATCATATTGGAAAAAAATATGGAGTAGAAATGAGAAGAGCGATAATGTGTTACATATTAACAAGAGAGTGACATGGGCAGAGGATATATTTGCAGAGTTTAGTAAAGAAAGCATCCTTGAAACAATTAAACAACTCCCAAACTGGAGAGCTAGCGGTTGTGATGGGGTGTATAATTTCTTTCTAAAAAAAATGACCTCAATCCATGATCACTTGTGTGAAGAACTAGACAAGATAATCCATGGTGAATACACACAGGATGAGTGGTTCTACACTGGAATCACATATCTCATCCCAAAGAAAGATATTTGTCAAGGACCCAAAGATTTGAGACCAATTACTTGTATGTCTAACTTATATAAACTTGCAACGAAATGTGTTAACAGGAAGTTGGGAGATTATATTGAGGCATATAATCTGATTGCCGATAATCAATTGGGAACTCGGCGAATGTGTCAAGGGGCAAAGGAACAAGCAATTCTTAACCGGTGCATTCACCAGCAAAACGGAAATAATTTGTTTTCTACCTGGATTGATGTAAAGAAAGCGTTCGATTCGGTAGATCACGACTTTCTGTTCCAGGTGCTTGAAAACTCCGGACTCCCTAGCTGGATTGTGAATTTTGTGAAGAACCTTGTAACGAAGTGAAGAATAAAGCTAATTCTGAATCATAATGAAATCGTAGAAGTAAAATTGGAAAGAGGAATACTCCAGGGTGATTCCTTGTCACCTCAAATCTTTGCCCTGGTGATGGATCCTCATAGTAGAATTCTGAATGCTAAGTACCCAAAAGTGATGATTGATAACCAAGATCAGGGTTGTATTACATATACAACAAATCACTTACTGTTTATGGATGATCTAAAAATATTTTCACAAAAAGAAGATACAATGATGAATATGATGAATGAGGTAAATAATTTCTTCGAAGCTGTCGGACTGGAAAAAAATGTCGAAAAGTCTGCAACTAATCTCACAAACCTTGGGTCTGAAGCTAAATTGCTTGATGGGATGGAAGGTTACAGATATCTTGGAGTGTTAGAAGATAGAAGAAGCGATGTATTGAAAAGCGAAGTATTGAAGGCACTCTTTGGGGAACTAAAAAAGAGGATCGACAATTTTTCCAAGACCAAACTAAACTCGTGTAAATTATTTAAAGCCATAAATGAACACGCATTATCCCTCTATAACTATTATATTGGGCTTGTTGACATTGAGCCACTTGAGTTTGAACAAATTGACAAAAATGTACGCAGCATTCTTGTACATCATCAAATTCATTTGAAGCCTACAAACAAGGAAAGGCTTTACCTCCCAAGAGATCAATTTGGAAGAGGATTTGTATCCATTACTCATAAAAGTGAACGGATACTACTTCAATTCCTCCGTGATCTTGGAAAAAAATCTCGTTACTGCATATGAAAAGGAGGGATTCTGCGGGTCATTAATTCAAAGAGAACACATTTGGCCACAATTGCTGAATACCTCAAGCGCAAATACAACATTCAAGATATTGGAAGCTTGATTTGAACATGCTGAGAGAATTGCAGAATAACAGCTTAATTGAGCAAATAATGAAAAAACCATTACATGCAATTTCTTTGATTTTTTGAATGATTCCAATGTCGACGTTGCAGAATCTTCTCATTGGTTATCACATGGAAATAACTCACCAAGATCCATGCTTTATCCATACTTTAGAACCGTAATCTATTTTTCGACAATGTTGGGGCAATTTGCAGTCACTGTAACTCTTCCAAAAAGACTGTTGACCACTTAGCAACGAGGTGTGGTCGAATGCTGAATAGTGACTACTTACGACGACACAACGAAGTAGTGAAATGTGTACATCTACATCTATGCAGGGAGTATGGAATCAAGAAATCTAAGAAATTGAAAATCCACTCTGTTCAATCAGTGGTTGCGAATAACTCTGAGGAGATTCGTGTTAAAACGACAATTAATACGGATACAAAGGTTGAGAATAACAAGCCGGATATCTTTGTACTTGACAAAATGAGGAACACAATCACGCTTATAGAGATTTGAATCACCTCTCAAAAAAAATTGAAGCAAGTCGAAGTGGAAAAACTCCACAAGTACGACCTGCTTGCCAGTGAACTGGGATTAATCCATAAAGCCAAGGTAACCATAGTACCATTGGTACTAACGTGGGATGGTGTTGTGAGTAAATACTATAAACACCATTGCGATACTATTGGTTTGGAAGAACTTACACGAGCTTACATTCAGTTGGTGGTTATCAGAAAAACATTGGAGAGTATGCGTGTAGAACACAAATTTGGAATGATCCCGCCAGAAGAATGCCAAACGACTTGTTTTACAAATGGAACAACGGAAGAGGCTCTGCCAAGTGAGGCCATTGAGTCGAACTTGAGAACGACCACAGAAGAGGCCAACCCTGTGAGATGGATAAATGTGCCTATCGAAGAGATTGGCTTTAGCTCAAAGAGGAGGAGAATCGAGTAAGAGGACGCATTAATTAGTTCAATTGATAAATAATTAGTCTTGACTTCTAGAGACAAAAAATCTTGCGATCGTCGAAATATGCAGTTTCTGTTTTTTTCTGAGACAAATAGCCGACTTTTTCTCCAAGGTGTTCAAGAACTAAAGCAGCATTAATTCATTCTTAATTTAGAATTAAGTATTCTGCTTATTGTATTCATTACCAATACGAATAATTGCGGAGATAAAGCGTCTCCTTGTAGAATTCCGCAATTCGACTTCAGTCCAATTCTCTTTTTTCCAAGATGAAGACAAACGTTCCACTTATTCACCAGGTTTTTTTTTATAAAGTTGACTATTTATAAGGGAATTCCCGCACAGTCCAGCACATGAAACAGGAATTCGTGATTATACACTCTTTTTTGAATAAATTATACACTCTATCACATCCAAATGTCTTCCAATCGCAGGACCACTTAACGGTCTGTTTAATAAATTCTTCAGTTAACTCCAAAAGTGCACTCTCGATACCGGTGACCACGACCCTAACTCACTTAGGGGGATTCTTCTTGCACCAGACCTCATCTCAAAAGGACTATTTTCTGATTTCGTTACCGTCTGTCATGTGGACTTGTGTATGAATTGATCAACGTTTGCAATGCCACTGTACTACTATCTAAAAGGAATTCCCAAATTTTAGTTCAAACGCCTCTAAAAGAGTACTCCAGAATCTAAAAGAGGATCATCTTTTTTCAGAGTGTGCCAAAACATTTAACAAGAAAACAAGATCTAAATATTTCTCAAATTCAAATTGTGATATTTTGATTTTAAAATTATCTTTAACAGAAAAACAAAGCCTCTAATAACTATGAATACAGCATTATTGACGAGATCGTGGTTCTTATCCCAGGTCTAGTTGTTTTTGCGATTTTATCTGTTGATCCCAACTTTCTTGTACTGTTTCTTAATTAAAAGTCATTTCAGTGAAATGAGTATCTGTAGCACAGCTATTTGTTTTCGTTTGGTATATTAAGTATTGTCATATGTGTTGTATTCGGCGTTGTAATAGATGCTGTATCCAGTTGAAATACGACATTCGACTGGCTGGAAATTGCCTATCTGAGATTTAAAAATCTTCGATTTTTTAAGTTTTAATGTCTGACGAGCTTACCACTTTCGGCAGCAAAGTGATGATGAATTAGGGTTTTTCATTGTTGCAAGTGCCTTAAGTGGTTTGTGTGACCGGCCTCATGTTGAAAATGGTGAGGGGAGTGATTATCTTCCACAAACGACGAAATTACGAACGGGAACAGTTCTCACTGAGAATGTATTTCTTTGTTATAATATCAGCAACATTGATTGGAATCATTTCAATTTTTGCTTAAAATACTAAATCTTGACGAGATCAATTATTTGGATGAAAAAATAAGAAATATTATTCTAAGTTATCTGGGAGACTATGGAAAAAAAGGTTTATCTTCTCATAAAAATCAAAAATCAATTTTTTAATGAGCAAAAAATTATTTGACAAATTAAGTGACGAACAATTGCTGTAAAAATTTTACTATACGGTTGACGTAACATCAGAACTTAGGTTAGGTTATCCAATTAAGTCGTGTCCGACCATTGGAGATCGCATAAGCCAATTTTTTCCATTCCGCCTGGTCATTCAAAATTTTGAAAAGGCTTGATTTACGGTGTGCTGCATCTTAAGTGGAAGATGTTACTCAGTTCACGTTCTAGCTGTCCCCCAGACAAGTACAGTCCGACCTCGATTTTGAACAGACCTCGGGACTGGAACACCTCAGTTTTTGGAACACTTAGTGTTCCAATTCAAGGTCGGACTGTATAATTTTTCTTTATCGCTTGGCAACACGTGGAGGTGATTCCTTCTAAGTACTTTTCAGACAATAAGGTCTGTTTCATCGTACTCACTTTGCTAAAATTCGATCACGACAACATACTAATTGATTCATAGAATGAGTTTTGTACATTGAGGCTAGTTTTGCATAACATTGCTTCCCTATTACCACACCTTCCACTACATACTTCCTCGTTTGGGAATGATTAATGACGCTGTTCAACCAAACCACGACACTAATATCCTTGGTATTTTTCAAATCCTTGATTAGATCACCACAGACAGGTGTGTTAGATGCCAACATGTTTTAGGTGAGATCCAGCCATAAGTACTTTATGAAATCTTCCAGAGTTTCTCCCAACGAGTGATGAGCTGGTTTGAGCTAAAACGTGCTTGACCATCCATCGATATTTGTTCAAATTGGTAAGTGTGAACTCTATTCAGCTGTTCTAGACAGTGGGCGAACAGAAATATAGATATTCTGTCGCCATTTAATATGCCCCTCTCTAGCTTAACCCCGCCAATATCACACTTATTGCAGTATAGATGAACATTACACCTGTCAAATACTTGTCAAAAAGTCATTATGATGAAGGATACCGTAATAAATATATAAATTCTTATGAAAAAACTGATAATGAAATATAGACTTTTTTTAATGAAAAAAAACCGATTTAAATCTAATTCTGTTAGTTATGAAGATATTGGTAGTCAGAAATTTACAGTCAATACAAAATGTTTGTACCGATTTTAGAATTTTAAAAATAAATTAAAAAACTTTATATAATATCCGTGTTATCTTATTAAATTACGCTATTTCTTGACGAAAATTTACTATAAATTAAAAATATGATGTAACCCAATTTTCATCGTCCTCCAGATGCGAGCAGTGTCATCTATTGTGTTGACACACATATTGTCGAAAATCTACATATACCTCTTTTAATTACTAAATTTAGGTTATTGTCTTCGCTTTTATATGTCTCTCGGTTGTAAGATTTATATTTATTTTCTCTTTTAATTGGCGGAGCATGACTCACTATAATGAAAAATTAAAAATATGAACATGATATCATTCCAGGCGGCGCTAGATCAAGATATTTGTAATCCCTTTTCAAACAACTTATCCATTCACTGGCAGAAACGGTCGGTTCCCATAGCACAGGAGTAGGCTTGAAGATGTCATCTTGAAAATATTCGGGCTGAAAATCTTTATTAAAACTGATAACCCGATAACGAGTTATTTTGAATGAAATTTTCTCAATAGAAGAACTAACAAGCAAATAACCGACAGCTATTTCAATTTTCTTTACATCACAATGACATTTGTGAAGAAATCCTAATTGTCGGTATTCTCTAGGAACAGAATCTCCCTTAAGCCTTTCAAGAAAAACGTGATTCTCATTTTGATAATCTAGATAGGCAAAGTTTATTAGAACTTCTCCCTAAAATAAAATTCAGTTCTAAATTGGTATTACCCTAGCAGAAAGTATTATAATGTTTGTGTCAGCATCAATAAACAAACATACTGGAGAAGCTCCATCTCCAAGTTCAATCCTATCAAGTTCTTTCAGATCGTCATTCGCAGCTACAACAAGGAGATTTCTTTGCCGATTTCTATATAAATTATCCACAACTAAATTTATGACTGATTTGAATATGATGTAATTAAAATGAACTCGTCATTTCTACTCCAAGCACATCTTGCCCATTTTTTAGCATTTTTTATTTTTGATTTTGCACTCTATAAATAGACTTGCGATCTAACTCACCAAATGCAACGCTCCTTTATTCCAGGTATACAAATCAAGTTGTCCGTCCTCTTCGAAGCAACATAGACGATATCCACAGAAGCTCCAAGCAATGGCCAGACACTATTTTTTACTCATTATAAATACAACTTGATAATCCAATTTTGTTTTACAAATAAGTACAAAATCAAGCGTATTCCAAATCGCCACATTACCTGAAGCATCGGCAGAAGCCAATATGTTTGCAGCATATTGATTATATAGTAAGATATTTATTCTAGAGTCATGTCCATTATTAAGGAATCCAAGAAATTTGTTAGTAGCCGTATTTGGATAAATTATGTATATCGCGATTGTCGAGTTTAGAAATCCTGTTATTCTTAGTATTTCATAAATGAACCAATTGCGAGCTGATCTGTGTTATGGGGATCGACAGCCATTTCAGAAACAGGAGAAGTATTTTCTATTTTATTTATGATAGAATGCTCATCCGCTCTACCGAACTTGTTCATCTGTAAACAATACAAAATAATAAAAATACTGGTAAAATTCTGACATAGTTACGGAAAGCTGTTGTACCAACTGTTAATGCAAAGAATTGAGAATTTTGACCGTTCATCGAAGACGAGATAACAAATGAGGTTGAATGTGGACCTAAGTTAATTCCAACATCATGAATGTTTGTGATGCGCGTATATGCTGGATATAAATTAACGTCTATTATTTTTGACTTGAAAGTAGCTAATTATATCATTAGTCAAGATATCTTATACTTTTTTTATTGAAAATTTCTGAAGTTTCTGTTATATCCTGAATTTGAGTGTTTTGTTGATCATCATTGAAACTTTCCGCATCTGTGATCTGATTTTGTATTGTTTTTGGCTTCATAGATACTTTTGGTCGCTGCAATCAGTATTCAACACACATACAACCTCTTTTAATCCGGAGCATGAAAGCCATTCGTTTAGCGACTGAATTCCCTCCGTGGCAAAAGTATCTGGGAAAAGTTCATGTTTGAATTCTCCCTTTATCTATTAAAGGGTTAAATTGTTAAATATAACTTTTTGTAACAATTTATATGATAATGGAATAATTGAATTGCTTGTCAAAACATGAAGACGATTCAACTCACAATCAAAAACATTTAATCCTTGCTTTCCAATTATGCTAGCATCCTTTATTTGAGATGACAAAGAGAGATTTGATACTTAAAAATAATAATAATTAATACTTTGAGTTACACACGGATTTGTTTTCTCCAAATGAGAAAATATTATTGAATTTTCACCCTAATAGTCATTAAACATTAAAACGTATTAATACTCTGCAATAACTAAATAGCATTTCAGTATCAGAATCGTATAGCAATTTATAGCAACTAAAAAGTAAAACAAATCAAAATTTGACTTTGAGCCACCACTCATATTTAATGATGAAATCGATTTACTGGTGTTACGTACGTCAAATATTGTAAATTGTCGACTCTGACTGGTCTGAAGATTTCAATTAACAATATTAAATACTTTACTAATTCCTGACGTAAAAATATAATTTTCTGAAAACCACAAAGCAGAATTAGAGCCATTACGATAGAATAGATCAAATACCTAAAGCCAATTATAATTCAATCGAATAAAATTAACGATTAAATGTAATAAATTAATATACTGACTGTATTTGAAGATGATCTGGGATCAAGAATGACTCCTTTCCCATTTTTAGTTGTTAAAACAATTTTATTGCAGCCAAAATCAGAATTCCATCCTCCTCCACAATACTGTATTTCATTATTAGGTAGTTCTTGAATTTATATTTTATTATTACAAAACTGATTTCTTTTTCTGAAGCAAAGTCGTAAAGAAAGGACCCAGTGATGGAAGACGCAAATATAAGTCCGTCAACATAGGTATTGGGTCTAATAAAGTCTGCTGAACTACAAAAGGTTGAAATTGCAATATGAGGATTTTGTAAATTGAAAAGAGAAATTTCTGAAGTAGAACACGTGATTATTTGGTCAGAATTGCACGGATTAAAGTCAAAATCGGTAACGAGACCTGATTGAGAAAATTGAAATGACTGCTCTAAATCAAATCTTTGATTGTTTGCTGGAATCGCACATATTGATCTCCCTAAGATAAAATAAATTTATTAAAAGCAATTCTAACCATTTTTTGCCGAGAAGAACGCAATTATTTTGTCGTTTGATTTTATAAATGAACCGGGGAAAGCATTGCTTATATCCATGCACGGATTAATAGAGTTAATCATTTCCTTTTAATAACCATTTCTATCTAACCGAATTTTGAGGAATTTGAGCAACTGCATTTCGAAATTTCCAAACCTTTATCTTCATTAATTAGCTCAAGTTAATAAATATGTAAATATATTTAAATGTAATATTTTTAAAGAATGAATATTAAAATATTTATTTAAGTTAATTTAATTATTTAATCTAAAATAGTTAAAATTGAAAAATAGCCAGAAAATATTTATTCATTTTGAATGAACAAAAAATATGCATTTATTCTGATTTTTAATTTCCTGTTTCTGATATTTCTCCCAAAATATCCAGTTTTAAGAATTTATTTTTGGCCTTAACGAGCCCATAAAATAAACTAAAACTTAATTATCTAAAATTGTTTTTTTATTTTAGTATGACTTTTATTTTTTTGTTCTCTCTCTTCTCTTAAAAAATTGTTTGGCTGGCATAAGCGAAACCTTAGGCACTTCGTACTTATGGCAACGCGGAAATGCTATTTACATAACCCTTATATTTTTGGTCTCTAAAATATTTGAAGGTTTGAAAAACCATAGTATATTGTTGTATGGATGTTTATTTTCGGAAAGCAAAAATCATTTCCGGATATGTATTAACACAACACCATGATTTTTACGAAATTGTGGATTTTGAAATTTTTGGTTAAATTTTGCAATCATTGCCAGCTTTGATTTCTTTGAAAGCTGTCTGTGTGTCTATTCCTTTCTTCAATTATAGGAATAAAGGTCGTTTTCTTTGTACGGTGTCAAAAATTTATTATTTTTATTTATTTATTAACTCCAAGATCACCGAGAAAGATAGGTCAGAAAACTAACTAATAGGTGATCCCTGCCTCCAACCACAGCCGTACTTTCCTTACATGATCTTCTGATGACCCGACCGGAATCCGGAAAAGCCTTTCTCTTCTTCTGCAGAGGAACTCAATTGGAGTGCATTTCTTTATAACCGACCGAAATTCCTCTGCATGTGCCACCTTTTCCTTGAGTGGGTTTCCCAGTTCTTGCAGAAACGTAGGAAACCCTGTCCATTCTTCTGCGTCGCTCCTCGGAAGCAAGACTGCCAACTGAGGTGTCAGTGTGGAGCATAATCTTCCTTCTGAGTGAGTTCAAACGTTCCGCTTTCGAACAAGCAATAGCAAACCTCCAGGCTGAGCAGGCAACTCAACCGTCGGGGCAATCACTTGTTGGTAGACTTTGCTGACACAATCTTTCAGGGGGAAGGGACTCTTCTTTAACAGAGCTTTCAAGACGTTCCACTTCCGCAGACCTTTAGCTAGGCCTCCTCTACGTGACTGAGAACGTCATTAAGGAGTCGAAAACCACGCCAAGATCTTCTGGGTACGCGAAGAGGGAATAGGTTTGTCTCCAATGAATAGTTCCAGCCCATTCTTGAATCTTCTGTCAGTAGTAAAGAGGGTGAATTGGGATTTGGATGCAGACACACACAACATGTTGCAGATAGCCAATCACATACACGGTGAGGTGTGACTGGACCATTGCGACAGCCACAGAAGGAGATTTTCTCTTGCAGCGATAATCAGGTCGTCGCATAGGATAAGAACATTATGTCTGGGTAAAATCGTATGAAACAAATTCCAATGTAATTTTAAACTTTTATAAAAATGATTTATAAATTCTACGTTAAACAAACTTTTTTTTTTTTTTTGATGAAAAAGGTTAAAATGCGCAGCGAATCGACTGGCAATTCCGCGCATGATGGCCAATGAGATCCTTTGAAAGATTCTGTTTTGTTAGTTCCGCCTGCTTTGCAACTGAGCCCGGTTCCGCAGCGGAGGCAATTAGATTCTTGGCGGAGAAAGTGTCGGAGCAGGTGGCGTCCAGATAAGGCATTTCCCCTTTTCAAACGGGAAGATTGTCATGCCATCCGGGCGCTTACCGTCGCCTCTGTCGAGCCCGACTGGTTCGAGCTCATTAGGGAACCCGCCGTCGTTAGGGCACGGCTCACGGTGTCGTTGATTGGGCGGTCGTGGGAAACGTCCGGCACTACGTGAGCAGGAGAGGGGATGATGGCCAAATGGGTCCACTCTTAAACCGCAGCGGCACTGGTGTGTTTTGCAAATGGGAAGTCCGAGGCGGAGAGAGACGGAAATCCTTACACAGTCGTTGTCCATTAAGGTGCCGATTGACGCCATAGGGATTGCTGTAAGCCATGCACCGGAATATGGTTGCGAGGCGGCCAAATAAGCACGCCAAGCGATGTTGATTGAGTTTCGGCTTGAGGCTGTTATATTGTGGTCGCAGAGGATCCGGTCCCATTGGCCTTGAGCGTGTGTATTCTCCGGATTTCCAGAGACATCCCTTGCCAGCAACTTTCTGCGGCGACCGACTCTGTGTCCATAGATGATTCGGTTACGGATTGGAGAATCTCCTGGACCAGATCGTTGGTCGCATTAACTGAAGATAAGTACGCCGGGATAGAAAGGTCGACAGATGATCGGATACCAATACCGCCATGGCTTATAGGAAGTGTGGCCTGTTGCCAACCGATCTCATCGAGGGTAATATTGCAAATGGACTCCAAGCTGGATTTAAGCAAAAAATCAAATGATTCGAGAGCCCTCAGGTTAAAGAAACATGGGGCACTTCTGAGGATAAATAGAAGCTTTGGAATTGCAAAACAATTGCGTAGGAAAAACAGGCCGGAATGGGAATCGATTTTGGCTAGTTTGTTAGAAATTGCCACCAGCGAGGATGTTTTAGCATATAGGGATGATTCAACACCCAGATTAGATATAGGGGACCCTAAGATTTTCAAATTTTCGATCAAGGTCCTGCGGATATTTGGAAGGACATTCGAGAAACGTATTAAATACAGAGGTAAAATCTTCTGGGGCAAAGCCAATATTGGCAATTTCGGATTTGAGCGGATTGATGGATAGGCCAAGAGAATTAAGGGAGGGGATCAGATTTTCCAAACTTTAAGGACAGAAGCTACCGGACCTCCGATAGTAGCGTCGTCCAGGTACCATACATTGAAACGAGATGAGATGTTCCGAACAACAGGATCGATCGTCAAGGCAAAAAGCAACGGGCCAAGTGGGTCGCCCTGTTGAACACCGTTGCTGGAATGTAGGATTTGGTCATCGGCAATAAGAAGGCTTGGCTTGGAGTAAGCCATAGATACCAAGCGGGCAATTGAGGGAGCACGGCGGTAGCAAGTTTCGAGAATACAGTCCCGACGAAGAATGTTGAGGCATTTGTCAAGTCTAGCTTCACGAGTACAGAGGCGTTATCCGGCCTTTCGGTCGAGGCGGAAATAAACTTTCTTGCAGCATGGACAGCAGCTTCACAGCCGCCGCGGACACCGACGCCCAACTGAAACGGGCGTAGTTCCTGACCCAAAGACTTGGTAACTTGTCTACAGGCTACTTTGGAAGCTAGACGGCGAAAAAATGTACCAACAGCAATAGGGCGGATCCCGCCTTCCTTCTTCCTCAATGCGGTGATGTTTGCAGAAAATAGGAGAGGTCCCGAGCGTAATCGGGGATTTGTGCCTGGATGATCATGTTTGTCAGAGCAGTTATGGAGACGAGGAGCCGAGCGCGCGGCCTCGCAGGTGTGGCTTGAGAGTAGATCTTTCACATGCCCTGGGCGTAGTAGTCCGTCGATGCACCCGCAGCTGCCGGTTGAGAGGGATTAATAGCATCTAGAACATCTTCTTTGGGGGCATAGGTTGCGGGGTAATCGGAGTTAAACAAACTGTTATAGATTTTCTAAATCAGCGGTTTTCACATTTTTCAATGGTCAGGGCCAAATCGTTTGATCTATCAGGTAATGTGAAGAAATTTATCAAACTTCAAAAAGATTCTTTAGTAGCCTGGACAACCGTAAATTGACTTATCGTCGTCATAACGTGGCTAAGATATGAGAATAACTCTCCTCGATTTGAAAGGTTATTCTCATATTTGCAAAATAGGAATTTTTCTATCGTCAAAGCGAGCAATATAATTACTTTAAAATTAAAGCAAAGACCTTTGATCATTTAGCCACAGAGTACGGGATTGTGCTTTACTATAATAACACATAGAGGCATTACGAAGTGCTGAGGTGCATCTTTTGCTCTGCAATAATTATAGGGAAATAATCTAAAAAGTTGTAACCAATCGAGTTCAATCTTTGTGTGAGAATTCGAAGATGTGCATTAACGTAGATACTCTAGTATGCACCTCGATTGTTGTCAGCACAATAAACCCAATATTGTGGTTCACGATAAAGTAGCCGGAAAGTTTGTTATCGTGAAGGTGAGCATCACGTACCTAGATTATTTGCAGACAATATAGTAAAGGAAAGGGGAAATATGATTTAGTGCAAACGAGCCAGAGCTAATGCACCAGTCTAAAGTCCATGTTGTTCTGAATAGCACATGGTGTAAATAAAATAGTTAGGGTGTAGCTAAATCTGTACATGCTTATATGCAGCCAACTGTTCTTAAGAGGATCCGAGAATCTTTTCTTGACATTTTGTCAGCGAGAGGCCGGGACTATATTTCCTCAGAAATCTAAAGAGCCAGAAAAGTGAGAGAGAAGGGGAAGAAGTGTTGAGTTAAGCCTCTTGTTTACTTCGAAGACTTAGGACTTAGTTATTATCAAAAAAACGTAAATTTAAGAAAAAAGAGCACGGTCAAAAAACACTTCCGGTGCACGCAGGATGGAGTGTGCCGCAAACGACAGCTATTCCGATTTGTTGGAACAACTGTGACACTTTCCGAAGACTTGCAACGACAAAAACAATAAACGCAACACAAAATCAGAGGGCCGTAGGTAACTGAAATTTCCGGCCCCAGCCGCACAAAAAGAATCTTTTATTATAGAACAAGAGCAGATACTAAACCACTCAGCTCCCGAGGACTTATTAGGCAAATAATTATCTTTTTATTAATAAGTTAATTTTTTTAATTTTTCAAGGGTTTATAGCTCTGAAAATTTGATCATCCTCGGGTTTTTGAATTGCCCATTTTTGAATTTTGCTTCTGCATAACAAAGAAAAACAATCAATCCGACAAGATGTACTCCCAACATTAATAAAAAACATTTTGCCATTGCCGTGGATCATGCTATAACAATTTTGTAAAAAATGTCACATTATCTGAAACGAATTGATATTGATGTCTGAATTGCAATAAGACCCGAAATTGCTCCCAAAGTATTGATGATTCCAGAAATGATGCCGTAATATTGAGGAGCAATATCTCCAATATTACCATCGATACTGAAACAAAAGTCCCTGAGAAAAAAAAACAGGAAAGGACAATCAGAAAGACTCCGTAATAGTATTTATTAGGATGAATAAGTGTTGCAAATAACAATATATGCAAATAACAATAATAGGCTCACTGGTAACAGGGCTGTTCAATTGTATAAAAAAATGCATCAACCAAAAAAAAGCAGCAGTTTTTCTTATTCTTAATTTAGAAATCGAATATTTTTTTTGAAAAAAAAAGTCGCACATCATACAAGAAACGGTTTCCTCCAATCCATGTTACCAAAGGAATCGTAAAAGTAATGTACGTTTGCTTTAATACAACAAAAATAATTACATTCTTGACACTGACATAATACAAATCCTTAATCATTGAAGGGGCAAGGTCACAACAAGAAAGATAGCTCCAAGCAATCGAAAAATGACAAATTATAAGTGCAATCAAAGGAACAGATTTACCATTTTCATTATGGTATTTTCTAGTTGTTTATGAATGAGTTAAAAAACTTTGATGTTTGTGACCTGCTTTCTTCGACATTGATGCCAAAAAGGATTTTTCATCACTCTTGCTCCATCTGTGGTTTTTAGGGTCATCGCTAACAAATATTCCCATAAATGATCCAGATAATTCCAATAATTCCTAAAATAAGTATTTTGTTAACTCGCCTAAATATAAAAAGATATTCTCCACAATGCTACGTTTTTTGCAAGTCCAGAGAAGAAACAAAGAAGAATAGTACCAAAATACGTCCCTAAATAATTGAAAATCTATAACTGACCAGGAAACATTAGTCCTATAGCAGAAACTCTGTATTCTGGGAGAAACCATAGCGGCAATTACCAGAAAAGAAGGAAAAAAACTCCCTGAAATACTGTCATATATTAACCTGTGCGGCTCCTGTTTAATATTCTGATGACTACAAGAACATATGGTGATGCATCAAAGGCGGCTGGAGTTGCGAATGTCGCGGCAGAGGATACAAATATTGAACAAGCAGAGTGACTTTTGAACCGTATTTTTCTGCTGAGACACCTCCAATGATTTGTGTCAAACAATATCCGGCATAAAATGACATCAAGACTACACCTTTTGCATCTTAGTCCATTCATATATCAAATTTACCATGAATTTATTCAACGTTTTTGGGGTGAATTTATTGACACCATTTGTGCGATCACAACGTTGATGTTTTGCCGTTGCATCATTACGTCACTGCAAGGCACCAGAATGGCCAAGTCCCATAATTATTCTTCCCCGGATGGATATCTTTTCTATATGATATCATTCACTTAATCATACTTTTTGACAACGATGATTCCATTTGATTATTTTATGATTTCTTCATTTTTAAATGCTTAATTGTGGTTTATTTGTGTAGTGTGGTTTAAAAAATGTGCATTAAGGCGGATACCCCAATATCTACTTTTATTGTTGTCTAGCACAAGAAACCCGAGTAATCTACGATAAGATCACCGGGGAGATTGTTATCTTGGAAGTGAGCATCACATGCCCAGATTGTACAATCACAGGGTAAATAAATTTCTTTTTGATAGATAATAGATTAGTTTCTGATATTAAAGTACACTAGAGTGGAAAAAACAAAAGCTTCGTGGAATTGGGACGTCTAGTGACAATTTTGGTTACTTTTCTTGGGAAGAATTATTAACTCATTTTCGGCTTAGCATAATTGCCTCTCAAAGCAATGAGCTTAGAGAATCATTTTTTAATTTACAAATTTCGCAGAATTTCTCAAATCTTAATATACTCGACCCTTGAAATTGAATATGAGGCATCTTTAACATTCATGTTGTGGTGTGATTATTGTGTACGTTGTGGTATTGTGGTTTAATCTTTGTATTTCTTTTTCTCAACTATCCTTTTCTATCCATTATTCGTACCGATCCCATTCCCCCAAATGGCTTCCTCTCATCCTGCGCCCATTGCCGTTCCTCTGTGCAAATTCTGCAGCGTGGTTAACAAAAGAATGAGGGGGTGATCTTGTTTTCTGTTTTTTTATCTCTCTTGTGTCTCACTGGCTGCACTACAGAACCTATTCGGTAATCTCCAAGTTTCGACCAAGTATAAATCTCGACGTATAAGCAATAGATTTTAATTATTTTTTCATTTTTTATTAATTTAAATTAATTTTAATGGGATTGTTTATAGGATTGTCTGGATTTTCATATTTTTAAAGAATAAAAATTAAGCCAAAAAATCGTATTTGTAAACTACACGACAATATACCCCATTTTTATTTAAAGTTCTCAGAATTGTCATAGGGGAAACATCAATATTGAAAGTTTCTTCAGTTTTGTTGGACAAATCCACTGCCAAAAATGTAGGATGTGATTCGGTTTCATTACATAAAAATTTATTTGGGGGGAACTTAGTTCGGAAGACGTCCTGAGCCGGGTCGCCGATGCAAGTGTTCCAAATTCTCGAAATTTCGAATATTAAATGAAATGTGTGGAATACGGCAAATTAAGTATTTTTGAGATTTCTCTGATGATTTACCCTCCTTAAAGTACCAATAATCATCCCTTTTTTAAATCAGTTAAACTGTGTTCTTGGAAGGGCAAAAACGTGGCAATGCAATAAAAAGAAAAGTGAGCAATGTTTTTGTCACGAGATTTAAATTTTTTATGCTTTTAAATTCCTTATATTGAAATAAAATCGCCATTAATAAATAAATAATAAGAATTAGAATAAAAAATGATGCGTAAGATTAAATTTTTATAATTTGTCAATAAAAGCATGAAAAAATGGCTGAGCAATTTTTTTTTGACGAGCACTGTATTAGGAGCAGAAATTGCAGCCGCATCAACAATAGACAATCCATTTAAATTAGTCAATGTTGGCATTGCCTTCTACGTTTTTGAGGTATTTTTTTATTATATGAGAAGTTTGGCGAGAAACAACGGTTGAAAAGGGTTGGTGGTTGGTTTATTTGTTAGTTTATTGGCGATGTGTGTTTTCTTTAATTTATTAATATTAATTATTATTTCTAACAAGGAATTATTTTAATAAATTTTAAATAATTTTTTCTCTTGTGGTTTTACTTGGTCGAAACTTGGAGATTATCACCTATTCTATCGTGGTGTGTCCCTCATTTCGCCACTACGAGCCTCCTGGCGTTTACCATTTCCCAGATTCCTTCCGTTCTCTATAGCCTTTTCTAGGACCCATTTCTATCTCTTTCGTTCTCAAATCACTAAAGTCTTGGAAAATTGGTTTGTCATTTCAACTGGCTGTTCGCCGTAATGAATTTTTCTTGTGACGTATAAATGCTATGCTCCACTACCATGCTTTCTAGTGTTTATCACAAGTACACTGAATGTATGTTTGCGTCGGACTTTCAACAGATAATTTTTCATATAGGCTTTGGTATCACGTTGATGGGCAATCGAATGTTTAAGCTGTTATGGTTTGCTCTTCGGCGCACCGGCTTACTCCTATCCAGAGTCTCCCAAACCTCTTCCTCCTCGTTTGCTACAATCATTAAACAAGAATTGGGCTTTTACGACGAGAACCGTTTTTCTATTCGCTATTTGCAGGCCTATCTCGTCAATTCAGAGACTCCTTCTGATTCAAGCTCCCATAACACTCCCGTGAATGATGACGACTATCTATACAGAAAGATAAATAGCAAACTCATGAGTGGTGATGTTCATCGAGCTGTCGGCTTGTTGCCTCGACGAGTTCCATTTTGTTCTCGACACAGGGCGTCTTGAATTCTGTCAGGGAGAAGCATCCCTTTCAACTTCACGACTTAGAATTCAGTCGTCCCCTGCCACACTTGCTGTCAATCCCTTTATGGCTTCGTACTGAAAGCCCTGAGGAACTTTTCCGTAGGAAACAGTGATGGAGTAGATGGCCTAAACCTTGGTCTTCTAAAAGATTTGACTGCTCCCATCACCTCTGAAGCTGGACTGAGATTATTACGTACAATTACCAATTCGTTTTATTTCCGGCTTTTTTTTCTGATTTTGCACGCGGGATCTTCTTTTCTTCTAATCTTACTGCCCTCTGGAAAAAAGACAACGGCCTGAGATGCATCACCGTAGGAAATATTTTCCGGATGCTCTCTTCTATGCTACGCCATTGTCCCCTACTTATCTTCGGAGTTTAGACCTCCCCAACTCGAGGTCGGTGTCTCAAATGGCTACGAAGCGGCTGTTCATTCGATTCGTGAATTACTAAAATTAATGATGGATTATATAATTAACATCTGACTTTTCGAACGCTTTCATTCCATCAGACATGATCACCTGCTGGAGTGCTGCCGCGGATTGTTCTTTTGCATATCCTCTGTGCATCTCTCATATGCTCCCCAAGCATCTTTATGTTTGACGATGTTCCTATCTCTTAGTCCAAGGGATCCAGCAGATGCCTGGGCTCAGTGGCTATTTCCTCCTTTAAACTCTACTTTACAGCCTCCAAGATCCATACACGTTAAGATCCAAGATCATTTATGTATTACCCTGTTTTCACAGAGGTAACCTTGTTTCTGACTTTCCCGGCTGGACCCAGGCATCTTTAACTGTGCACTGGGGGCCTTTGGCATGAGATCCTATTCCGATCTGCATTCTCGGCATTCCTATCCGCTCACTCTGCTTCTCGTCCTCTGGAGCGGGCTTCAAGTGGAAGGCTTCTATATTTCAGATTGTCTTATTGTTTTTGACAACATAGTATCCTCTTTGGACATTCTCCAATATGGAGTCCATAACTTTATTCTTGAGAACATTACTTCCGCCATCTTAACAGTACACCCAAGTAGCGATATCCGTTGATTCCATCGACAGTCTCACAGCATGATAAAGATTCCACATTAGATGCTGATTTTTCGGAATTCATCTCTAGGCCGACACTTTCAAAAATCCATACATTAACAGCCTCCATCATTTTTTGACTAACACATCTTCTTTGAGAGGCAAACTATTTCAGATCGTCAATAAGAAGAAAGAAATGATTGGTGGAGTATGTCAACATATTGGATCTTCCCGGACTAATTTCGAGTTTGGGAAACATGGAGTTAAGCATCCTGCTTAGGGGATCCATCGCCATAACGAATAGCAGCGGGGACAATGAATCTCCTTGGAGTATTCCCCGGCTTAACTTACTTTCCCAATTCTTTCCCATCGATATGTAGTTTACTGTCCACTTCTTTGACTATGTTCTTTACAAAGCTGACAATCCAATGTGGTATTCCAGAGCAATCCAATACGTGGAACAAGAACTCGTGATCAACTGAGTCAAATGCCTTCTTCCATCAACCCCCCAAGCAGAATAGAGGCCATTGCCATACTCCTTATTTAGCATTGGTAATGAGGGCTTGCTCTTGGCGCACCTTGACATTGCCTTCCTCGTCCCAAGCTGATTATCTGAGATTAAGCCAAAATGCCTCGATGAAATCGGCAGTTTGGCATTAACACATTTGGTGACAAGTTTATACAAAGTTGGCATACACTTATAGGGCGTAAGTCCTTCGGGGTCTCACACTCACTTTTTTTAGGGATCAAGTAAGTTACGCCAGTGTAAAACCAGCTATCGGGGCGTGTACTCTCCATTAATTATTCGGACTATCTCTTTACACAGAAACCCATGCAAAGAATCCATCTTCTTTAAGAAAAAAGTTATACGTTCCGTCGCATCCGCATGCCTTTCCAGTCAGGTGCATATTTGAGCATATCCATAATAAATCTTGTGAATTGAGGTCGCATGGTTTCAACGCCAGTACACCTCACACCCACCAAATCATAAACCCTACGGGCCCCATATTTTTCTGGCTCCAGACATCTTCCCAAAATGATAAGCACTCCCCATCACCAACCCATACAGGGTGGCTTCGTTGCTCGAGATAAGTTTCGATAAAATCTTCTGCGGTTTAATTCAAAACACGCCATTTGTCTTTCCGGAATTTTTCCTCGAGGAATGGATAGATATCTTGTTTCTTTTTGATTCTAATTAGATCATTCAATCGAGTCTCAATTCTGGTTAGCTCCCCCTTCTTAGACTTCTTATCCGTAGCGGCAGAGAACATCCATTGCCTTTTGCTTTTCTGCCTGAGGCAAGGTTTGTTTGGAGAAGGAACGAACTGTGTCAATTTCATCTGCTAAGTTAGAGATTTTTCTTTCCGTGTTTCTCCAACCATGGGCTCTGTGGTCTGGCTCTCGTAGTTAAGGCCAAATAAGCACACTGTGCAGCATATGAGAATATCGGTAATTTGATTAATATCTTGGGGCGGATCATCTTTTGTAAATGATAAATTGCAGATTTAACCAGCCAGGATATCAGTTTTTACCATCCTTCGTTGCACCTTTGGAGTTGGCTTTTTCGAGAGTCTCTCTGAATAGACTGAACTTTCCAAATTTGGAATTTGAGTTCCTCTAGGCAATTTCGAAAACGGGAAATTTCTACGTCCACATCATCTTGCACTCTGGAA